>NC_092076.1:2020000-2320000 GCF_039877785.1 Chaetodon trifascialis | reverse complement strand
TGTTGTGTTGTCACATCAGACTGCAGTTTACTGCTTCCTGTCCCTCTGAACAGAAACTGTTGTGTGTTTACCCCCATTAGCTGTAAGCTTTGTTAGCTCTGTTAGCCGTAAGCTATTGGGTCCATTAGCCAAACACGCTGCAGCTAACCAGCTCTCCCCCTGCCTGTTTCACCATCGTCACATCGTCAGGAGAAAAATATGGTGTTCATAGTGAATTTACTGCATCCATTCAGCTTTTAACACGTTATGTTTTTCATAGCTCTCCCACTGAGCTGCCCGCCAGTGAGACGAACTACCGTAACAGCACGAGAAGTCATGGTGTGTTGTTGCCAGCGTTCACTTCAGTTTTTCATTTGCTAAGTGATAGTTCCACACACGCACGCACGCACGCACGCACGCACGCACGCACGCACGCACGCACGCACACACACACACACACACACACACACACACACTCTCACACACACACACACACACACACTCTCTCTGTAGAAACGTAAAGACTCCTGTTCATCCAGTGAAGATCTCTGCTCATCGCAAACACATTTTCTGTCGTCCCCTGGCCGACGGGACGCTGTTAGCCTGGAGCCCTGCACGAGGCTCTTCTCAGGTGTTCTTCCTGGTTGTGTGTTTAAATAAGCTCATTACTGCTGACGTGAACGGGAGCTGCCCGTTCTCTTAGTGAGCAGCTGACAAGGTTTTACTCTCAGTAACAATCTGTTGAGGAGACAAAGTCTGGCATGTGGATCATCCGCCTCAGGAATGCGCCACCTTTCCACACCTCCACTGTTATTCTCTACCTGTCGCTGTTCGATTTATGAACGCACACACACCTCCTCCCTCATCCCTTTAATTGTCAGTCTGCATCCCAGTGTGCTCTCTCCCCTCATTCCCTCCCTCCTTCCCTTCCATCTTCTCCTGCCTCATTCTTCTTCTCCAGGCAAATATTGATCCTCCAAATTACTTCTCAAGGTCGTCAGTGTCTCCGTGGCGACTGGCACCGTGTCACGATAAGCCCCTGCTGCTGGCGGTGTCATGAAGTTGGCTCACGTCATTGGCTGACAGCTCCCAGGGTAAACACCAACCCCTTCCCCTTCTAATGTCAGGTGTCGTTGAGCAAGGTAGCGCTACAGGTGGGGGCACCCTAATGCCCCCTGGGTGCTCAGAGCGTTATGACATCAACCACAGGGGGGCAGCAGTTGCTTTGGTCGTTTTAAGTCTAAAACTGAGCAGATCAGTCCCTCCATGAGAAATGTGAAACCTCTGCAGGACAACACACAGCCACACTCACATGTTTTCATTGACATTTTAAAGCACTGCTGAGACAGGCAGCAAACACCCAGGTGCCCCGGTGGATTGCACTGTGCAGCATTCATTAGAAATAACAAGAGACATGCTGTGCATAAATACATGAAATATGTACTGTTGTTTACTTTCAGTGTGAGGGTCATCGGGGATTAATTTTACATTTGTTTTTATCGGTCTGCTATGTGTTCTGGCCCCTTCAGACCACACATTCTGTATTTCAAGGTTGCTGAACCTCATCAACTCTGCGCTCTTTGTTTAGGGCATTATTACCGAACTAAAGTCTGTTTGGCTGACATGAAGGATTGTACGCCTCACAGTCCTATTGGAAGCCTGTATTAGAAGCCTCTTGGGAAACCTGTGAGCTGCTGTGATGTGCTGACTTTTGTTCCAGGCTGCAGGTGAACCACCTGCTGCCATGTTACACTGAATAAAATACCTTCCAGCACAGTGAGTCCAGTTAGTGAGGAGAACGGCTCTCATCCAGATGAAGGCCATTAATCAAAGTAAGACTGCGTACTTTGTGCTGAACAGTGTCCCTCTGGCCACAGGTGAACCCTGGCTGATAATGTTATATGTTAAAACATGGTGTAGCAGTAAAGAAACAACTGAACTCTCATGCTTTGTTTGTGTGTCATTAGCAAACTAAGCAGCATGTGAGCATCACGTCAGGCGTCACTGGTCTGAAATTCCATAATAAGCTTTCAGCATATTGTACTTCAAGTGCTCTGAGAGAAAACCAGAGTCTGAACCTCTTAGCCCTGTTTCAAGCTTCAGAACATCTCCTCGATGGGAGACTTTGGCCAATCACAGGCCAGTTCAGACAGAGGGTGTTCCTATTAGCTGATGCGCTGGCGTGTCCCTCAGATGATGAAAGCCTAGCCTCTCGTAGCCGCACCTCTCTCCACACACCTGCTTCGACGGAGGAAAATCCTGCATCTTGTGATGAATTTCCAAAAAAGCAGATCCTCGCACTTGTTCAGTTGTGGCGGCTTTAATTATTCCCAGTCAGGACTTTTTTCAGTGGTAATAAACTGGTGAAAATGGTCCTTAAATGTCACCTCTCAGCCTCTTCAGTCTTCTGTGTTAAGACCTGTGACAGCACCACCTGTTTCTCTACTTGTGTCTAACTTTGATTTAACTTTATGCATCAGTGTAGAAGTGCGCGCACACACACACACACACACACACACACACACACACACACACACACACACACACACACACACACACACACACACACACACACAGGCTCATTATACGGTTCATCACCCTCACCCTCACTACTCCTCCTCCTCCTCCCCTTTAAGCCCAGCCATTATCCTCCTTGATATATCACCTTTTCACTTGCAAATGACTGACACCATTGAATCCGGGTGCTCGCACTCTGCAAGTGGCACTTTTTTCCTCCAAGAATAGAGCCCATAATAAGTCTCAATGTGGTCAAGGACAAGAGATGGTCTTTTATCGCGCTAATGACCATCGCTGCTGCGGAGGGCCAGTTTCTGCGGACCCTTACATGAGCGTGTGGCCATTGTGGTTGCTCTTATAGAAAGCACATGATAGGTACGGTGAATTAGACAAAAGCAGTGCATGGATTATACATATGCTGATGAGAAGAGAGGCTGTGAGGAGGTTTACATAAAGATGTTTACCAGTTTGGAGAGATGAATGTCAGCTAGCTTCACTTTGACTTTCATGTAGGATTGAACTTGAAAGCAGTTTTACATTGAGATTAACTTTGAATAATGACTGACATTGTTGTGTCTGGGCAACATTTAGCATGTAAAAGTTTTTCTTCTTGCTGTTCGGCCAATGGAGTGTCAAGTCTTTTTGTAAGACTTTTGTTCTGAAGTGTAAATGACAAATTAATCTCCCTGTTAAACACTTGATATCATTGCCTATACAGCTCATCATGACCTCCAGGATCACTTGATCCATTACTGTTTACATCACACATAAGTCTTCCTCATCAACACTTAAATGTCCTTTTCTGATGATACATTTTTATATACCCCAGGCTCCACCTGAGACTCCTCCTCATCCTCGGTTGGCCTTTGATGCTTTCCAGTTATCACTCATTAATCACAGACTCGTGTTAGATGCAGAACAGACCAAGGAGTGTTCTCCACCTGCACCAGTGACTCCACCTGTTCTGCCATTATAACTTTAAATGGCACTCAGATTACTTGTGTTAAGTCATCCAGATACTTTGGAAAAAATCTTTCATTCATTCATATTCAGCATTTAACCCAAACATTAGACATCAAACTAAGCTTTGTGTATAGCTTTAAAGACCTTTCCTCCATCTAGTTCACTGCTATCTTCACGTCCCGCCCTCCGAGTTTAATGTCACACCTCTAAACTAGCTATTGTACAGTTAACCTTCATGCGTGTCCTTGACTGTGGAGATATTCTGTATTTGCCACGCTGCCCCATCAACACTTCAGCCGCCAAACTCTGTGTATCATAGGGCATTACGCTTTATCACAAATGGCATATAATATAAATTATCACTTAAATTAAACTGTCACTTAACAATAAGTAGTTTAACTCAGTCCAACATGCGCCATCCTGCTGCCACAAAAACTCACTGCAGCACCAAATGTGGATTAATCCGCTGCTGAAAATAGTCCCCAACAAATGTTCTCCTGTTTGTTTGATAAAACTGCATTGAGCAGCTGTTTTAGGAAGTTATTGAGCCTTTTTTAAACATGGAAGTCTTTATTGGAGCTGAGAGTCCATGAAAAACAGCCCCACACCAGAACTGGCAGAGATTATTCTGCAGGGTGTCTCCACAGACAGTCAAAACGTAGCTGAAATTGAGCTGCTTGAGAAAACCTGGATTGTCCGTGATAACCGTGTCCCCCTCTGTGTTTTACTGTCACTCCGCTGTAACTGAAATCCAATCAGAAGCCATCAGGTGCCACAGGATCGACCACCAGGTGATGTTACTCCTGCTGTCGTCCAGCTCTCAGCTTCTCTAATAGGCTGGGATGGGGCTGTGAGGGCGGACGGGCTATCAGCGGCTGGGCGAGCGCTACGTCCCACTGATCCCACTCGCTCACGCTTACCGTGGTAGCCCACTTTGTTGCCATGCAACTACCTGTTAGAGCCTTTATACGACAGCTCAGTCAGTGGGAGGACAGGCGTTCTTATGTGAGTATGGAGAGCTGCGTTTAAAGGTGATGGATCCATGTGCTGCATAGAATAAGTGTGAATGGCAGGAGAGATAAGAGGACCAAGAGATAAATGCAGGGAGACTCTCCACAAAGGCAAAGGTCGTCATGTGTTTTCATGCATCTTTGTTCATGTAAGAGAGGGATGGATGAGTAGATACAGCTGGAGCAGGATTTAGCCATATAGGCTGGATTATAAGCAGGTCGCACACATAAAGGAGGATGGAAAGAAAACACAACGCACATACAGTAAAGAGGGAAACGACAGGCCTCCCACAGTGAGAGCTGAAGTCTTTAGCAGCGCAGAGATGGTGTTAGACAAAGCTGGAAAATGAGAGCGAGATGACTTCCTCGCTATTTAAGATCCTGTCTCTGCATGTGGTCAAAAGCTTCACGCCGATCTGGGCTCAGTGAGTACGCTGGAAATTGGCGAGGCAGATGAGGTGAGTCGTTTCCTTGCGTGTGAAGAAAGACAGAGATCCGTGTACTTTAGGAACAGAGGCGAAAACGTGACGTTTGGCCGGAGCGTGAGGATGAAAGAGATTACTGTGGCTGCAGCGCGTGATTGAAACACAAAGACAGCACTTTGTGTGTGTGTGTGTGTGTGTGTGTGTGTGTGTGTGTGTGTGTGGAAAATAATCATGCAGCTTCACACTGATAGTTCAGTGATGTACACTCATCAGCTGTCCTTTTGTGCAGGATGATGCTGCAGCTTCCTGTCAATCTAATGAGCCAATCAGGAGCTGTGCGTGAAGATTCCTGTAGTGCACGTTACACTGTGTGCAGCCTGTAACACTTCACATTAAAGGATGGTGTTTTATACTTTTATTCATGTCAGGATGTCCAGTGAAAACACCAAAACGTTCATGTTTGTCTCCGAGCACCACACAGTCAAAGACAAAGGTATGCTTTCACTTTTTTAAAGGTCACAGTAGTTTCCTAAAACAGCTGCTCACTGTGGTTTTTATCCAGCAAACAGGAGGAGGTTTATTTGCTGGGGACTATTTTCAGCAGCGGATGAATCCACATTTTAGGCAGGCAAGGAGAGCAGACGCAATGAATGGAGAAATACTTACAAATGTTTCATTGACAGATCATTAATGGGAGGGGAAATGCTAAAACAGCATCTCAGACGTGAGGTCACCGTAAACCAAGTATTGATGGCTTTCCAATTTTTCACAGACAAATCAAGTAATTTGAATGGATCATCTTGGAGTTTGGGCAGTTTTGATGTGTGTTATTCACTTTTTATGGACAGATGTTCACAGATGTTCTGTGATGAATGAGCGAATATTCCTCTGATTTAACGTCAAGCATTTATTTTTTTCTTTATTATTGACACCTTCCCTCCTTATCATTTCCTTGATATGTTTCACCATAATTGTCCAATTAAAAAGGATGACCAACATCATTGTTATTGCCATACATCACCCACTTAATCCGCCTGTAATTACTTCAGCATAATGCTACGATTACCTCGTCATCCCCGAGCTGTAATGTGAAGTGCTTCAGAGCCGCCGAAGGCTTTGTTCAATCTATTCAAGCTCTGGTTGAGTATAATGTTTCACTGATGAAGAATCCAGGACAAAAGACGTTGAACACAGATGCAAACTCACGCACAGCTAATGAGAGCAATGGAGGACATGTTTAAAGTGATGAAGACGCATTAGAGGGAGACACTGGGGTAAGATTTAAATTTGGTGTGTTGGGGAGATGTGAGGAGACTGGTGAGGAGACGATGTCTTCCAGCCTACAGTAGAAAACGAGGGCTGACGGTGGAATATGAGTCACACTTATGTGGGAGTCAGAAACAAGCTTTGATGAAGCTCCTGGAGGTTTGGAGGTCCTGATTTAAACTGACTTCTGTGCTGGAAGCTGCCCGCCTGATAACCTCAAGGAGACACCCACTCGTGCACGAGACAGATGGCGGCAGCATTTAAATGCTGACATGTCACAGTGAGAAGGTTCTGGGTTTCCACTGTCCAACTTCACTGAAGGTCTTTGGTCACATAAACCGTACCTTCATCGCTCAGCAATGAGTTCATGATGTTTCTGTCTGTGCTGCTGATTTACCAGCTCTGTCAAAGCAACTGCAAGTACACACATCTGATCACAGGTCTGTGCATTTACACCTGCTAATAATCAGCCGTGTCTTTATCTCCATTCTGGCTGCTCTGTGATCAGATATTGATATGCAGATTAGAGCTGCTGGGTTTCAGGAAATAGGACAGTCCAAGGCATCTTCTCTGGAGCCTCGCTAACAATGCTAACATTACTGGCGTTAGTGCTAGCTTGGCTTTGTCTGCTGGTCATCTGACTGGTCTTGCATGTTGCATCTGGCAGAAGAAGGACTCGCCCAAAGCTTTTTGCCGGGCAGCTTTAACTATCAGGAAGAGGCGGAGTTAGACGACCTTTCAAGAACGCAGCCAACCTGTACACATCTTTTACACCTGGATGAGATCACAGTGTGAGAAGGAACAGGTGCAGGTGTGGTCACGTCAGCACACGAGAGGCCGCAGAGTGAAGTTGGGACACGTATCACAAGCTTAATGATCAAGTCCTCAGCATCCATACGGCGTCCTGCATGGATCAAAAATACAGAACTGATGAGTGCAATTTTCAAAATCACAAGAGGCTGCAATTTGTTTTCTGAGAGCAGAAGATGTATCTGACAGCTTCTTAGGAGTACAATTTAAATGGCCTGTCAGCAGTAATCTTTTATCCTTTTCAATATGACGAAGTTCTTCAGTTCGTCTTTTTGGCCTTTTATCACAGCTGAAAGATAAATACTGCAGAGATGGCTCTGCAGGCATCTCAGTTTGTCAAAATCACTGTATTCAGCAAAATAGGCTGTTTAATATATTTTGCATGGCATTTTTTGCAGTTTTTGTTCCCCTGGCAGTGCTTTGCAGCCCTAACAGTGGTGCAATATCATGAGGCATCAGCATGTGGTGAATGTCCCCTTTGAGGATTTGTTCGGTTGGAGGTGGTTTCCTCGGATTGGAAGGTGTAATCCGTCTGAAGAATGGGATTTAAGAGAACATCCAGGTGGTAAACGGCTCAGATTGGGCTCCAGCAGGTTTTTGGCAGCTACAAATAGTGCTGGACCAAGAGTGTGTCCGTGTGCATGTTGTGTAACGAACAGAAAAGGGATGGAATTAGTAAGGAAATGTTTTGAGATCAAATATTAAAACAGGACTTACATAGTTTTTAAGACATTCAGCCACATTTTGGGACCCAGACAACAAATGAGCAAATGTTGAGTCAATGAAAGAATCTTGATTTAGAAAAGGATAATCACAGATGAGAATGAGGCGGTCTGCACCAGGTAATGACTGAGCCCGACTCTCCACCGTCCTCCTCTGATAGGAGACCACACTTCTGATGATGATGCAGGACGACTGTCCAATCGGTGCGTCATCTGTCAGCCTGTTTAACGTCACGTTTACTCCTCTCTCGGCCCGGTCCTCATGAACCAACCACAGGTGTGAAAGCTTTGTCCTTTCATTCCTCCTGCTGCTGTGAAAGAAGCTCCTGCAGCCGCCTGCAGCCATCAGAGCTAGAAAGAGGAGGATGATGAAGGGTGCAGAGAGAAAAAGAGACGTCCAAATGTAGACAGGGGGAGAAAAACTACAGCTGGATGAGGAGCTGGAGATGAACATGAATCCTCCTCCTGCATGAGTGACGGTGTCCTAGTGTGTTTGAGCCAATAAGAACATCCAGGCCCTAAACAGTTGCTGCATATGAGCACGTATAATTATAAGGAGTCATTAGTGTAATTATCAAGCTATATACTGCTGCTCTTGTCGAGTGTATAAGGACATTTCTGATCAGGATGTTAATAATTAAATCGATGCTTATGCATGCATGTAGTATCATGAATATTGATATTCCACATGGTCAAATGTTTGCTTTCACCAGAGGCTTTGCAGTGTGTTTCATCCAATGGGAGCCGAGAGGATGTTTTATAATAAAGCACATCAGACAGAACCAGCACCAGATTGTGCCTCTCATGTATTATCATTACAGTGGAGTTAAGCATCTGCATAGCTGAAAGAGAAATCCCAGATGATCCACAAGGCTGTTAAACAGCATTTACTGCTGAAGTGAATGGAAGCAGACCAACGCAGAATGTCTGAGGCTTTAAAATATTCAGATTCAGAGAACAAAGTACTGACAATTTTTATTTGTTTTTTGAAGAATCGTGATGAAGGAGCGTACTGAGTGGCACATTTCAGACTGTAACGGAGACACTGTTCCTGAATCAGTGCGTCTGACTGTGTCTGACATTTATGCGCTGACATTTCTTGTCAGTAATCTGCCGTCATGTACGCAAACACAGATAATAACAAGAACCGTTCATGTGAATTCATCACGTGAATTATATTTTGCCTGTAAAATATGACATGAGGTTCACATAAGCTCTCTGTTGAGCAACAAGATGTAGATAAAAAAGTAAAATTTTAACCAATCCTACTCTTGCTAATCTTAATAAGATTCATAGCATAATGAGGAAAAGTGCTGCACAGATTACAGGCTCTTATGCTGATCTGTAGTTATTATTCCGTTTTTGTTTTTGTGAAGTCATTTAGTCTCCTGGCGGCGTCCTTGGCCCGCGGGCTGGGAACCTCTTTTCTAACAGGCAGAATAATGTTGGACCCAGATGTCAGAAGGCTCGTACTGCACAAAGTGTTGTCAAACCACCTTCTGGGTTTTATCTTTCAGGCAGACCGAAGCTCTGTGGCTCGATGTGGTGACGATACGTGAACCGAAGCTAACGGAGAACGTGTTAGAAAGTCGTGATTTGAGCTCCTAGCAGGTCGAATCTGTCCTCCTGTGCTCGCAGTGCAGTGCAGGCATGGCAGGACTTTGCAGCACTTTTCGTGAATCTGCATATTTATGTGACAGCGCGGCTTCCATTTCATGCCTGTGTGCCTTCAGAGTCGCCCTGCTCTGTATTTCATGTGCACAGCTTTGCTGCGTTAAAATAACCCCACGGCTTCACGCCGTCCACCGTTTGATTTACTGACACTGACCCATCTCCCCGTGTGACAGCGGCTCAGCCTGTAACCATATAATGGCCCATAACTACCCGGCACAACTGGACTCTCACATTCATATCGGCTTTTATTTCTTCCAGCTGCTGGAGGTAAAGTGAGTAATGAGGTGTTTTATCCAGAAGGCACAACTCAGCAGCAGGGAGGAGGAGGAATGTGTCATATAAACCACTAACAGCTCTAAGTGCTCTCAAACTTAAGTAGTACAACCCGAGTAGATTTTAGCAGGGCTTGCCACAAGGCAACAAAAGGTTTGGGCGTAATCAGCGATGAAAAGGTGAAAACACGGCTGGTGAGGAGGAGAGAGGAAGTCTTTGGGATAATCCGGTGTGCTGCCATCCGTCTGTCCATCTGTCCGTCCATCCGTCTGTCCGTCATTTAGCAAAGCAGGAGTTCATCCAAAGACATCTCTGCTGTCAGCCGTCACTTTGTGTACCAGCCACCGATTTGTCCGACCTCTCAGTGAGCCGCTGTGCCAGCCAGGCTGTGTGCCAGTTAACCAATCAGAGATTCTCCCTGACGGCTTGTCAGTATCTCTGCAAACCAGGCGGCCGTGTAACCGTTTAGTCAAGTGAGCCATCCGGCCGGCTTCCTGTCCAGGCAGTCAGAGCGGTGACGGCGAAACATGGTGCAGAAGAGTTTAAAGCCAGGAGGACAGCTGACATCCTGCACGTCCCGGTGTGTCGGTTTAAATCCTCCTCCCGGTGCGTCACACTAAGTCTTCCCCCTAATTGACAGAGCAGAGGATGTTTTCTGCCAGACATACTGATGGCAGGATGCAGCAGAGAGGGAAAGGGAGAAACTGAAAGGCACAAGGATTCATGTCAGCACCATGGAAATGTCTTCCCCCATACAGGACGCTCTGTCAGCTCAGTGTTGAGCACCACTGCTGTGTCTGCTGAGGTAATGATGTGATTCCACAGCGCAGAACATAAAATATTAAGAACATCACCTCATATTTATTCACACACATTGGCAGTGAGCACTGCTGAGGAACAGTAAGGTCTTGAGCTGGAGTTCCTCTAATGGCCACTAGATGGAGAAAACTCACAAATCGGTCCAGAAGTGCAAGAAAATACCTTTAAATGTTTCTCCCCCGCCATCGCCGCAAGATGTGAAGCTAAATAATTTAATTGTAGTGAGTGAATAGTCCAGTAGGTGGTGCTAATGCATCTGAAGAAATACATGAAGATACCAGAAGAATAACTTCAGCAGTATAGATCCGATAATTAACAGTTAGTAATAATAGCCAGCTAGCTAACAACTCTCCGCACCAGGGATGAACTGCATTTATGGGCTGTTCATAGACGTCTTCACAGGCTCTCAGCCACACAGATCAGTGCAGATTGAACTGTACCACGATAGAAAACAAAAAAGCAGAAAATTCTCACATCTAAAGACGTGTTTCCACGTGAGAAATTACTAAAATAATGGATTTATTATCAAGATGGATTTGCATCTATCAAATCTGAGTCGATGTTGGGGTGCAGGGGATGATATTGTTATGTCTCAGATACTTCTTCCCTTCTGCCTTTGAACACTAACACGCTGACGATATTAATTTTTCACACTTAAGCCAAAAGAAGAATTCAAGGAGAATTCTGGATGCATCGTATAGACTGAACGTCTGCAAAGGAGCAAAAGTTATTTCGGTTCGCGCAAAGTTAGAGGCTTATCTAAGCTGACGTCCCGCTGTGTCCAAAGCAGAGATCCCTCTGCTGAACTTTAACTGATTCTACACTCAGAAACCAGGCAGACGTTTGGTTTCACATTGATTTCCCAGCATCCAAATGAAAGGAGTTTTTTATTTTTTTTTTTAAGAATAAGTCAACTTTAATGGGGTTTCTCTTCTGGCCTCGAGGCAGTAAACTAGAAAATTTGATGTGAAGAATTGATATTCTGCACATCACATCTTCATGACTGAGGTGGAATCAATCATTGATCAGAGCGCTGGCCTGATTTGTGGGACAGAAAGTGTTGCTCTCAGTTTGTCCCCTCACTGAAAAACATTGTGGTCCAGCGAAAAATCAGCTTTATGTCTAAATGTTAAATGTCTAATCGTGTTGATTTGACGTAAAAACCAGCATCCACAGCTGCAGTCAGCTTCAGCTGCAGTTCCTCCAATGGCCACATGGCGCTGTTCCAAAAACTGACCTGAAAACCACATTGAACTGAAGAGGAAACCCCTTTTAAAAGGTTTGCCAAAAGCACTTTGTGGTACATTAAAGGACGTGTTTTTTTACAGTGTGTTTTGTTTGGTCTCCTAATTATTTTCTCCATTAATCATTTGTACTATGAAACATCAGATAATTGAATTCCAGAGCACGAGGTGAAGTTATTAAATGTTGTTTTGTTCAACCAACAGTCCAAAACGTTCCATTACTCCCTGCAAAGCCAGTAAATGGACTCGGGCTGCAACTATACTATTTTCCTTATCAGTTCGTCTGTTTGTTTTCGGAATCAATAGCTTAATTTTGTCTATAACATATCAGAAAATAGTGAAGAATGCCCAGAGCTGAAGGTGATGCTAAACCTCCGAAATATTCACTTAACCTTCATCGTTTTTACGGTCAACTAATTGATTAGTCAACAAATTGTTGTAATTGCTTGCAAGTGGACTTTATTTAACGTTTCATTAAATTTCCTTGTCTTGTTCAAGAGTTTGCAGTTTTAGTAACATATAAAATGTGATTTTTGTTGCTGCTGAATAGATGATTGACAGAATGAGTCTCCAACAAATCTTCTGATAGTCGATTAATAGTTTTCTCCATTTTATGTCTCTGTAAACTGAATATCTATGACTTTAGGACTGTCGCTGTGACTGACAGGACATTTGAAAATGTTCTCTCAGCTCTGGGAAACCGTGACGGGCGTTTTTCATCACTTTCTGACAATAATGAAAATAAGTTTTAAGTCTTGCCCGGTGAAGTGACACAAGTGATTTTTGTGAAGTGAAAAAGAAAATTGGCAACTTCAGGAACAAATTTGTAAACCATATTTCTTTATTAAAGATTAAGAAACTCCAAGCAGCATATTCATAAATAAAATAAGGGTCTCCCTCGGATGTACTGTGACAGACTATATGCTATGACAGTTCATGTTTTCGTCCTCTGACGCGGTGCTGGAGGTTTAACGTAAAGGGGTGACGCATGGCCCCAGCACGCAGACTTCCTGTTGACTTCCTGTCTGCTGACCGCTCTGCCTGTCCGTCATGTTGTGGAGCACAGTGTAAAAAGCAAGTCGGTTCACAAGAGCAACTACTGACACAGAAAACATCCACGTAGAGTCTGTTCACATGAGAGCTGCTTCAGTCCCTCCGGCGCTGAACTCCAGTCTGGCTTTTCTTCTTTGTCCAATTCCCAGACAGAGTGAAAAACACAGTAGATTTTGTATTGTAAGTGGAGAATCTGTATTCACACAGGAACAGAACATTAGCTTTTTAGCCCCCTTTGGCAGATTTAATTTATTCAAGGTTTTCTGAAGAGAGAACATTAAATTATGAGTCCTTTCTGCTCTGGACAGTCGAGAAAGGTCACATTAAACATCTGCATCCACAGGAACACATTGAACCTTTTTTAATGCACCAGAAGAAGTGTGTTGGTCCTATAAGCAACAGGCTAAACTGGCTGAATCTTTAGGAAACTGATTTTTAGTTATAACGGCACAGTATCCCTAAGAGTCCACACTGGACTAAAGATTTACATCAACGCTTAAATCAATCCTGTGCTATCACAGGATGTGGTGTAGCCTGTGTGCAGTGAGGTGGAGGTCGGGATGGAGGTCCTCATACCTAAACGACTTAACAGGTCGATTCCCACTGACTCCCAAAACAACTTATCTGATCACCGGCGAGTACCAGCGATAGGCGGACCTTCGTCACTTGGTTAACGTTGTGAAACAGTCGCAGTTTGCGGAGGTTTAAGCACCAAAACTTAAAGAAACAGCCCGGGCATGAAGTGTATCTGACGTGTGTTTGCAGAAATAATGGATTTATAACCGGGACCGCTGATCGAGCTAATCCTAACCAGGCGTTTAGTTGCCCGTCCATAAACACTGCAGTTAACCCGCCTTAACCACAGTCTTTCCCTGATGTTAACGGTGCCATGTGCAGATATTGTACACAGAAATAATTTTTAAAACATTGACATTAGACATAAAAAAAGGTCATTGAACATAATCTGGTTTTTGCAGAATTGTCCAACATTAAGTCTAAATGTTTGTTTGGATGTTGTGAACAAACTTGTGAAAGATTGAGATGTAATTTGTTGTAACATCAGTTAGCGCGGGCTGTTTTTTATTTAATCCACATTGCTGTTCAATGAAAGATTTCAGCAAGACGTGTCCAATCATCATTTTGCATGAATGTACCCTCGATCTGATCAATGTCCCATCGTAGTGTAAGACTTTTAGGAATGAAGCCCTTCATTCTGAGAAGTTAATGTCCCTCCGTTTCCTCTGCTGACATTAAAACGTCAAACTTTTTTAAATGGGACCTCCTGAAAGGCGAGCTGGTCTCTGTCCGTCGGGAGTCCGACCATTAAAGCTGCTGCTCACGTGCTGAAAACTCCACTGTGTGTGATCAACATGTTTCCAAACAGCCAAAGCCTGGCAAATGAAAATTAAGTCAAAACTCATTAGACCCATAAATGCACATTAATTGCACTTATGAAAGCAAACAGGAGGGTGGAGTGTGTGGTTTCATCTTTCCTGTTGAAAATAGTTTTCCATAAAGGTTCATCATAGAGCTCTCCGTACAGAAAAACAATCCAGTGTTTAGCAAACGTATTCCATAAAATCTGATTCTGTCTATATTACAAGCAGTTGAGGTATGGCACCTGCAGAATCTCCACCATCACCAGCCTCTGATTGCACTTTGGATAACGACGCCCTCTGTCATCCCTGCAGGTGATAATGGATCTCATTAGGAATGACTTGTGGGAATATGAGGCCTCTCGCTGCCACTCTCACTCTTTGTGATTAAAACAACTGCACTGCTTTGCAGGAGAAAAACCTGTAATCAAGTGTTTGACATTAAATTCTCTAGTATAAAAAATTAAAGACACATCTGTATAGCTGATAGTTCTTTCTACGAGACTTTTTTCTTCATGTTAAATATAACAAACAAAAAGGTCAGAGACCGTGAGGCTACTGTCACACCACCTGCTGTATGTTCTGAGTGTCTGACCTTCAAAGTCCACACTGAAGCAGGAGCTATGCGGTCACTCTGAGTAAGACGCCAACAAACTACTGGACGTGACCCTGGGATTATGTGTAAAGGGGCTTTCAGATAAGCAAAGTCACGACCGATGTGCTTTGTCGTGGGCGTTTGTGTTGCTGGGACCAGTAGCTTTGGATCTTAGGCCAGTATGAAAACCCCTTCAGGGAACAGAAACTTGGAAAGCCAAAAAGAACAAAATGAATTGTGGACTAACGCTCATATTCAACTGTTCAGGGCTCCAAGACCTGGTCTTAAATTGGTACCAGTTTGGTCCTGCTGTCATTATTTGACCGTTACTCATTCAGGATGAGTAATAAGCAGTAAATGTCCTCGCAAGAATATGTGGACAAAATGCACAAGTGTGACCACGGAAGTCAATGCTGTTTGGCTCCAATGTTCAGGAATCAGTAGGTGCAACTGAACAAGCTGTCGGCTCTGAGGCTGGAAAGCTCAGTGTAATGAAAAGCAAACTGTAGGATGGAAGAAAGTTTTCATCCTCTGTAGTTGTGGTTGGTAAATGAGAACGTTGTAGAGGTTCTGAAGGAGATCTCCAAAGCCACCGCGACACATTGCCCATTTTCATAGCGGTACATCCAACAGGTGTAGGAGTACTTCAGCTTCAACCAAAGTGGTTCAGGGCCGGTTCATGATATCCAGCCCTAACACTCAGCAACGCGTTTCAAAGACTGGGAAAGATGTGGAACGCTCCAAAAACACCTGTTTGGATCGTTCCACAGGTAAACAGGTTGATTGGTAATCGAGGTCGTACGTGAATGAAACGGCTGAACAGGTGTTTGAATCTAAAGCACCATGAGGGAGCGGTGATTCTTCAAAGACGAACAGGACATCGACAGCGTTTCACCTTCCTGACAGAGGCCAATCTTTCTTTGTTAATTTCCAATATTGGAACCCAGCAGCTAAAAAACATTAAGTATCAGATGCTTTGTACCAAAGAACCAAACAGCAGGTGTGATCACAGCCGAACAGTCCCTCCTGCCCCCACCCGACCTTAAACGCCTCACCTGGACAGTGCTGATGCCAAATAAAAAGGTACTAAAAACAAACCACTCAGCTGTGTGTAAAATATGAACCAGATAAAAATCCACTTGTTTTCCCCCCTTTGTTGAATGATACACCATTTACAGTCAATGTAAGAAAATGAATGTAGACTCTGATTTGAAAAAACAACGTATATTATATATTCAATACAAATGAAAAAAAAAAAAAATTGTGATCATTTTCATCCGATGTTGAAGATATATATAGGGTTGGTACAGAGGTGCATAACAGTAGGTGTCCAACACTAAAATGTCCCTACAGCGGTGCATCATGGGTAGTCGTTTACATCGATGAGTTGTGGAGAGACATCGTTTAATTTCGGCACTTAGAAAACAATCACAATGAATTTCGCGTCATTGTTTCATATTGAACAAAATTTACAAAGCCATTCAAACAGTCATAACTTTTTCATCAATGTATATATATATATATTTTTTTTATCTCGTTTTGTTTGTTTTTTATAACTCAACTTCAAAAATTGAGAATATTCAAAATACACTTTAACCTCACTTCGTTCTCTTGGTATTTACAGATATTTACAAGAGAAAAATTACACCCGCCAACCCGCCCGCCGCCCCACTTTTTTTTGTGTTTTGTGTTTTGTAACATCAGCGTTTCTGAACAGGTGGTGAGATACAAAATCTTTTCACTTTGTACATATATGTTTTCTTGCCTTCTGAATACAGTAATTTTCCTCTACAGATCCCTAACTGGCCTCAAATAAACCGGACCAAAGTCCAGCGAGTGACTTATCTTTGATGCAGTTTGATCCCGTCCCGTCCCACCCCCTCTCCCCCCCTCCGATCACTATATGGATGTACTGTGGGTGGCCTCAATGGCTTCGGGTATGGGTCCTGCGGAGACTGCCTGGTAGGACATTGGCATGGGTGTCTTGCCAGGGCTCTGCCGGAAGAGCCCCCCGTTGGGAGCCCTGTGTTTGCACTGCATGCTGCCGCTGAGGCTGGTGCTGCTGAGAGGGTGGTGCAGGGGCAACGTGTTGCTGCCAGGGCCCTGGGATGGGGGTAGCGTCCTGCCTAGGGTCCCCCCATGGTGAGGGTGGGGAAGAGGAGGAGGCGGCGCCCCCTCCCCGGGGAGGAAGGTGGTCACAGCGAGGCCCGAGGGCGGGTAGTCCCGCACGGACTCCGGCCCCGGCACCAGAGAGGCCTGGCTGGGCTGCATGCTGCCGATGTCCAGCGCAGAGATCTCGATAGAGGGGCCGGGGATCTGCTTGTGGGCCAAGTCCTCGTCCAAAAGACTGTTCATACGACGATGCACCTGTTCCAGATTCACCTCCTTGTCCTATAAGAGGAGGAGTTGGGGGTGGAGGAGGACAGAGGAGAGACAGGGGGAGGGAGGAGAGGAGGGAGGGACACAGAGGCTGAGATTGGCGATGGGCCGGTTTCTCAGACTGTTTGAGGTCTGCTGGTGCTCCATGCATCTCAATCTGTCATTGTTTTTGGACATGGCCTTTGTTTTGGACTGATGGACTGCTATCACACGCCAGCTGATAGACAGCCTCTCGTTTCTGTTTGTGGTTTGAGCCCAGTGGGAACTGAGGCCACAGAAACCAATCTGAATGTGCACCTTGAAATCAAACTTGGCCAGAAAGGTTTGATGTCTGGAGAAAAACAATCCTGGAGCCAAACTGACTGACGCTAGTTTGTTGTAAAGCTGTTCAGAGTTTGCAGTTTCTTTAGTTTGTCAGCAGGATATCTCAGAGTTTCAGTGACTTGTGTTGGTGATTGATTGATTGATTGATTGATTGATTTGAGTTGATCAGATTGAGTTCTTTCATTTTTGAGTTGTAATTTAATTCAGTTTAAAGTTGAAGTAAGAAGAGAAAAAGCTTTGGTCTTTTGGCTTTGTTTAGCTGTATATAAGCACAGCTGTGGTGTCTTCCCCTCTGTGCTGGGTTTTTCCTCACTGCCCTTGGAGCTGGGACACTCTGTGCTGGAGGATCGGAGAATCGGTTCGCTATCAGAACAATTTAATCAAAACATTGGCTGACACCGCATCTCCTGCTGACTGCAGCAATGCATACTTGTCAGGCATTAATAGACACTTGAGTGTTTCCCTGTTGAACCGCAGGTCTGCTTCAGTACACTGGGTCATGGGAAGGTAAAGGACGAGGGGTGCGCAGAGAGACGGGAGGCGTGACTCGCATGTGAAGCGAGGCTCTGAGTCTCAATCCAAATTCTCTCCACGTGCTTGTTTGCTGCCATGTGAATGAATGCAGCTACAGCCAGAGAAATTAAAACCGCCGGTCACTTTACAACAAACATAGAAAGTCACTGAGTGTTCCTGAATGCAGCCTGGCTTGGCTCCAGCATTAGATTCACTTAAAGGTACAATGATATTAGTCACAGTAACTCATCACAGTGAGATTCAGAACAACGCATGACACATTTACACTATATTAATACACACAGGTTATGTTGCAGTGTTATCACACCCCCACCCCCCACCCTGAGCCCCGCATATTATTTAAGAACATTTTCCCATAATTTAAATATCGTTTCCATTTTTAAAGTAATAATCCAGAAGATTTCAGCACTTCAAACGCGATGTCTGATGAAATTATGAACTTTATACACAAATCTGCAGCAAATTTACAGCAGCCATTAAACACTGACACACAGCTGTGATCATTAATGGTGTGAAGTTACGGGTACAGTTCCTACTGCTGCTTTTATTGTGAAACAGCCAGGAAGTTCAGTGTATTCAGAGGTTTGCTCTGACTGTCAAAACAAGACATTTTTGTTATTTGTAATTTTTTGTCAGCAGATCAGTAGAACAACGTTAGGAGCCAATGAAATGTCTCAGTTTGTTTGGCTGCGTTGTAAACACATACACTGGCTCTTCTTCCTCTGCTGCATTCACTGTTCAAGGTGGGTTTACCGCCCCCGGTGGTCAGCATGTGTTTTATCTAACAGGTTACAACAGGTGCCACCAAATCAACCAGGACTGAAATCTTAAGGATTATAACTTCAATTTGTTTTCAAACTGTTTTTTTTTTTTTTTGTTTGTTCCTATTTTGTTCCTATATTTAAAAACAGTTAAATGGCAACGAACTTTAATTTTTTTTAGATTTTTTATGTTTTTCTTCTAAAGAAATTAGTGGTATTAGCCTTTTAAAAATGTGCAATATTAAATGATAAACTAAAAGTCAGATCAATACATTTCTCCTCCTAAAACGAGCGATGACGTAGCAGCTACAGTCCCAGTTAGCAGGAAAGCACCTGATGAGAGCTTATAGAAATGAAGCAACAGCAGTTTGCTCTTAAGGTGAGACTCGTGTTGAGGTAGAGTGGTGGAGCACTTCCTGTGAAACAGCCTATAATACCGTGTAATAATAGCCAACGCAGAAAGCACACTTGAGGACAGCTCAGTGTCTCGGGGCATCTTGATTGACGCTGAGGCCAAGCATCTGCCCCCAGCCTTTGTTCAAACCTTTAAGGAACACATAAACACACAGCGTGTTTATCCACGAGGCCTGAGCAGTTCCAGTGATCCCTCTCCAGTCTCAAAGAGCTCCTCTCAAAGCCAATTAAAACATCTCAGCACAGGTTATTGTTTCAGCACGCTGGCATCTCATTAAAATATGTTTTCAGCAGCGTCAAACTGGCAGCTAGCCTAAATAAATAAATAGCTGGGATTAAACCTCAGCCGGTCGTTAAAGACAGACTGGTGATGTAAATGGAAAAGAAGAAAACAACAGCCGTCTGAAAGCCTCCATTAATTTGGAAAACAAACAGCTCTTTTAATGAGTGCTGCCAGTGGGGGGGATTTCAAATCACTCTCCCCCCTGCTACTTTGTGAATACTGCAACTGTCGAGTGGGTTGTGCTCAAGTGTGATAAGAACACTTTCTGCTTGTTTGGGTTCATTTTGGTTTCTCGTGGACCTCGGAAACCTTTAAACCCTTCAGCAAGTAACTCTTTTAATAACGGGCTTCCTTTGATATCAGCATCTGTCACTGTAAGATGATTAGCTGCCATACTTTTCTGCACAGTGACCACCCCGAAAGTCGATATCCACCTCCCTGTGGGCACGGAAGATGAAGCTCACCTCGAGTGTGCATGCTGGACATTTTCTCAGCGGTCGGCTTATGCGTTAACGATTGAAGCCAATTATGTGTTTAAGTGATGCTCAAGTAAAGCTCTGTGAGAATGACGAGAGCAGCCCGAACACTCTGATACGAACACAGAAACAGCTGTAAGTCGCTGATGAAAAGTCTCTGTAGTCTGCTTAACTTTTCTGGGTCAACCCTGCAACAAAAGCCTCCAGCTAAACACATGAAGCTAATGAGTTAGCCTCCTGTCTCAATGAACAGCCTCACAGCTAAATGCTACCTTTAGTGCCAACGAGCTCACAGCAACGATGCTAACATGGCGATGCTAAGAAGGTATAATGGTATAATGGTCTCCATCTTAGCTTATTGTGTTAGCATGCTAATATTTGCTAATTAGCAGTAAGCACAAAGCACAGCTGAGGCTGACGTAATTAGTTTTGGTCATAAAATGCTGACCTGATGAGGGTGCTGTTATCGCAGTTCATCATAAATTTACCAGTTAAAACCCTCAAAAAGTCTTAAATCAGGAGTTTTCCCAATGTAGTCTGGCTAATTTACGAGTTAGCTAACAAAAGATTTTGGTACTTAGCTTAGCTGAAAAGGTAATTTCTGGTTCCACTTCTGCCCCTGAGAAATATTTGTACACTCAAATTTCCTTTGATAACTTGAATGTGAAGAGTCTGATGACATTCAGCTCAGTTTGTCCTTAACACCTTGTTTTTGCACATATTTCTCTTCTCTAATTTCCCGTTTTACAAAGACGAACACTGATATTTGAGGATCTCATGCTCGCTCAGCTTTAACACATCCTGTTGAGTAATTTTAGCTTGTAAAGGGTTAAAATAATACTTTTTAAGAGGCATGCATTGAAAGGCACTAAGCTTGTCTCTTGTGATTTCCATCACAGTGAAATGTTTTTTTCTTTTTTTCAGTTTAACACGCCAACAACATGTAGAAGTGAGGTCAGAGGTCAGCCCTTATGGAATGTGTTCATACAGGTAAAGATGACCAACTGAAACAAAGCAAGGAGAAACAGAAAGGCACTGTAAGAACCAGGAGGGTTTCTAATGGGGGGATGCAGCGTTAAAGGTGAGAGGGCTCAGAAGCTCACAGCCGGTGCCTGATGGAGCAGCCAAGGTCGGCATCAATTACGACTTTAATCAGCGCGTCATCAGCTAAAAGCTAAGCCCAAATTCCAATCAATTGCAATTAAGACCAAGCTGACGGTTTTCAGATCTTGAACCAAATTAATTTGGGCCTTTTTTTCCTCTTGGTTTAGAGTTAAAATGTCTGGTTCTGGAAATAATTTCCTGTCCAATTTTCTGATAAGGAAATTGATAATTAGCTTTAGCGGTTTTGTCGGTGGAAGGTTTAATGAAGTTACGAGAAACTTCAGGGACGAATGTCTGATTTAAGCTTTGTTTTTCAGGGAAACTCTGTTTTATTTCCTCTACAACTTTTTTTTTAACTCCCACCTTTAAAAAAAAAGTTTTAAGGGATTACAAAGCTGCTTTATCACTGACATATCACGTTATTTAGTTTATGGTTACATGAAGGGAAAAATGAATAGATGGCATCAGTTGCAAGGCTTCCTGGAGATAAGAAATGTGTTTTAGCGCCTTGAATTCAAAGCCCTGCATGTTTTCTTTTTCAGATTTACTGGAAGATTTATTTCCAGAACTTCCACAGAGAAACAAAATCATCCCTCGACAAAACAAAAGGACCTTGGCGACGGCACAGATATGATTTTCTTCTTGTCTTTATTTTGAATAGTTGTATAGGAGGTCTATTCTGACCTGTATCAATAGCTTCTGCTTCATCCCAGCCTCTCTCTCTGTCTGTCCAAATGTCCCTCCTCCCCTCCGATGAAGCAGTTGTAATGTCATTATATGTCAATGGACCAGAAACCCTTGCCAGTCTGTAATCCTTAGTAACCTGCACGAGATCATAGACAGTCAAGTGTAAATAAAAAGATGAAGAGATAGATGGAGAGAAGGAGAGGAGATAGATAACACGGGCGTCCACATTGACATATAATTTGCAATAAGACGTGACACAGTGACAGTACCAGGGGTTATGGACGGGGATGTTGGACACAGATCTTATTGCTAAAGGGCGACACACCCAACGTACAGTTTGCTGCCTGCTCACACTTTAGTTTATGGATCCACGTCAAAACTTTGCTTCAGTTTGGTCCTCCTGAAGGGACACACATGTTTCTGTTGACGAAATCCCCCGTGTGTGTGTGTGTGTGTGTGTGTGTGTGTGTGTGTGTGTGTGTTTGGCACAGCAGGTGAAGGTTGTTGTCTGGAGGTAGGACTTATAAATGCAGGTCTGAGGTCAGTTTATGTTCAAGTGTGGCCTGAATGAGTGCTTGAAATGTTGAGTCTGTGTCCCAGATCCAGACTATTTACTGCTGCTACGCTGGTCTGACAGGTTGGCTGTGGTTTATTTTTTGGACTTTATTCAAATGAGTTTGCTTTTCCTTGTGAGATCTTTAGTTTTACCTCTCTGGAAGCATTACTGAAGCTCATTGACTTACATTCATCAGTCATGACCCTATTGCTCTGTCAGCTGTTTGCTAACATCGTAGTAGTAGCGCCTTAATAACCATCCGATGGTGTGTGTGTTTTGCCGTGTTCACTTTAACACTGCTTTGTGTGAACATGAGTTAACACGACGTGAACCAGCAGCTGTAGTTTGTTGAACTGTACCTGAAGTCTTTCCTCTCTCATCCATCACCTTTTCACACTTTCTACAGGCTCTCTGAAGCCGCAGGGTTTTTCAATTATTCCTTTTGTCTCTTGTGTAAATGCCAGGCCGACCTAACAGTCTCACAGTGAATAAGTAGTTTGGTGCTGGGACAACACGTGACTCCAGATCAGTGTGGGTGGTTTCTGAGGGCTACGATAAAACTTCAGCTCTGTGTGTATGAAAAGTTTCATCTGTGGTCAAATTCAGTGTTAAATCAGCAGAACATGGACCTTCTGTGATGATTTCTCGACACTTATCTGATATTTACCTGCGCTAAACACATCAATTATCAGCCGCTTCCTGTAGAGTCATTGTTGTCATTGTTATCAGAGGCCATTAATATTGATTAGAGTGCATTAATGTTTAATTAACTGCTTGTCCTCCTTAAACTCTGTGAAGGTGTAACTGTTAGCTCAGCTGTTAAGGTGGCTTGTATTTCATTACAGAGAGCGACCTGCTGACTGACTGCTGGATGGCTCTTATTCAGTAGGCACTTAGTAAGGCTTGAGTATCTATTAGCAACAACAGCAAATGATTTGGACCGACTGTGATAATGTCACTGCTAATGTTAAAACCCAGAGTGGGCTGCACTTCAAAGTTCACTTGGATATGATAAATTACTTGTCTCTTGACGTCGCATAAGGATTTGACAATGAAATGGAAAATGTCCAAAAGTGTGTCTGTTATCGTTCTCTGCCTCAGCGATCTCCCTCCTGTTAATTATAATCTCTTTTCAGAACCCTTGGGTGCAGGAAACCACCAAAGCCTCGCTGTAGAAAATGAGTTTATGACAATAATTCAATACGGAGCACTTGAATGGTTACGGATCCGGCACTGTGGGATTTAATAGTTAAAGTCTGCGGGTGCCCTCGGTTGTTTTAGCGGGGGGGGGGGGGGGGAACGTACAGGACAAGCCAAAAGTCAAATCCTGACTGGCTGCTCTCAGTTCAGTGTTTGCCTAAGGCCTCGAGTGTAAGCGTCAAGGCAAGGAAGGCTCCCGAGTGGATGCAGAAGCTGTCGTTTCATGAGCGTATTAGTAAAGGTAATGGTCAAGTGGAGTGTGCTGTGTGTGTCATGTGCCAAACAAAAACAGATGAGCTCTGGTGCGTGTAAGTTCAGGACGAGGTGGGTGAGGAGCGATGGGCGGAGAAAAGAAAAAATGGAGGGGGGGTAATAATAAGAGACCAAATTTGATTTCAATCAGTGGCCTGGGCTGATGTGGCACAGAGCACATCTACCTACTCTGTCCTGTCTCGCCACCCTCTGTCCACCAGCTCTCCAGCACTAACTTCCCTAAATCTCTCTCCTCTACAGCTGGGTGTACTGGAGCTCCACTAAGTCGGGGCTCGCGTCTGCGGCTGGATCCTTAAAGTAGAGTGTGGCAGTGTCTTCCCCCCGCTGGCCCGTCCGCCGGGCCCTGTGCTCGGTCACCTCTTTGGGCTGCTCCTGGCGGCAGCGGTTGCTGTTCCACCAAGCCTCCAGCCCGGCCACCAGGCAGGCCAGCAGCAGCCCGGCGGCCAGGATGCAGAAGACGCCGGCGAAGCTGTGCAGCTTGAGGGAGCGGCCGTCCGGGTGGGCGCTGGCGTGGCTGTTGAGGTCGCAGCGGCCGGTGCGAGGCCACCACTTCTGCTTCATGATGTCCAGGTCGCCTTTCTCCTGCAGCTCCAAGATCCTGAAGAAGGAGAAGAGGTGAACAGGTGAATCAAAGAGATCTTTAATTCATCAAATTCAGGCAACCAGTAACACTTACAAGACAACAAGCGAGAGACAATCCATTTTAATTTCATCTGTTTGAGTGTTTGTCTTTTCAAACATTGGCATGGAACAAAGTGACTGATTTCAAACCCAAACTAAACCCACATCTGTTCATGAGATTTCGAGGTCCTGGACTCACTTCCTGTAAATCAAACCGTTAATATCAAGCCTGCGTTTAGTTTGAGTGAAAAGGAAAAGGAACAGATTCACATCTCCATGACAGCTGTGCCATGTTCTCTGATTATTCCTGAACTTGTAGAAAATCCCACAGTCCCTCAGTACGAAGCAGTTTCCCGGTGCCTCATCACGGCTGCAATTTTGTGACTGAAAATGTCAATATGGGCAATTACATGACCGCTAAATGTTCCAGTCAATGATATGGAGCAGGGAGGTGGCCAATCTTCAGTCAGTAACTTTCTGAGGGGATTTTCGATGAAACCACATCACGGGGCAGTGTCATTTAAAAACATCAATTCTAATCTTGTGTGCTGCCGGAGAAGCATCGAGTTTTCTGTGTTTTATGAATGATTGCAGCTGACAGTTTGCGGCTTCATGGTTTCACAATGACAGCTGTTTTTTTTTTTAGGTCCTGCTCAAAAGATGAATGGACACTTGGACCAAACAGCAGGAGGTAATTTTCTGTCAGGTTTCAACCTGAGGTTATGTCACTCAGCTGAGCGCTTCACCCAAATGTGAGGCTCACGATGAAAGACAGAAAAAGAAGAATCAGAAGAGGAGAGTAAGCGCCTGAAACTGTCTGCAGTTTAAAAATGGGCTTTGAAACTCCCAAAAAAGGAGCATTTTAAAGTGTAAGTTTGTTTTAAATTAGTAACCGTGAACTATCCGTTCCAACCTCTGAATTGTTCTCGCTCACGTCGGTTTTGTAAAAATAGTTGTGGGGTTGTGCTCATTGGCTGTTGCTAACCAGTTAGACAAACAGTTGACCAATCAGAGCCTGTCGGTGGGATTAAGAATATGGCCGTCGTCTTCCGAGCGAGAAAGACCGGACCTACAAAAACACTGATGGTGAGTCAGACGTCTGCAGACGAGCTCAGGTTAAAGAAGAGAAGGAAACGGTCCGTTGATGAGCGGGGACATCGTCTTCTGTGGAAACTCGTCTGCTCCTCCGACCTGAAACATCTCTACACTTCCTACACATGTACAGATTAGTTACTGGCAGCCTGTGAGCTTCCTCCAGCAGGCCTGCTGCTCTCGTGGTGCTGAGTTATGGAGTTCATGAAGCAAACTCTGCCACAACCACTGAAGTACTGCTTTTAGCTGCACTAAAATCAGAGCCCAATTTGCTATATTTAATCTGCTCAAGCCAGCGCGAACGTGTTGAAGGTCAGTGCACTGCAGTCCTAACCCCCCGAAACACCCCGAGGACAAAACAGTTTTACAGCACAAATGAGCAGCAGAAGCAACAAAGTCTGCAAAGGTTATTCATGGCAGGATTATCAAATGGAAAGCCAGGGATCGAGGTAGTGCAGCAGTTATGGGACTAGGTATTAAAATGATGGTTGGAAATGTGGAGATAATGGTTTTCGCGCTGAACAATAGCTCTGCCCTCAATTTAACACCCGGGCACATTATTCCTGATCGTCCCCGAGCGCTGTGCTGCGAGGACGCCTCGGGCTGCTGGACGCCCGCTGAACTGGGCGCCCAGTGCAAAAACTTCATTAATAACGAACCATTCAGTGGCACAGATTAATCCCTAAATAAACACATAACCGCTTAATTAAAGAGGAAGTGTGAGGTGCAGAGGGAGGAGAAGGAAGAGGGAGGCCCTGATTGAGAAAAGGTCCCACGGGCGAACCGTGAACCATCGCCGCAATCTGCCGCCGCTGAGGAGGAAACAATGCGAGCTGCGTGAGGCGAGAGCAGAGGAGTCGAGGCGAGTTTCCTTCTCTGAAGTCTGAACGGCACAGAAAACACACGACAGCCAACCTTTTCACATCCGTTTTAGAGCAGAAACCAAAGAGTAGGCGCTTTAAAACTCAGACTTTCATCACGTCACATCACACCACACATGAAGCCGCGAGCAGGAGTTTAATCTGCTCTGCACCGTGTCCACCAACACGTGAACATATACACGCTATGTTACCCACAATGCCTCACAGAAGCTGCTCTTTGTCATGACAACTAACATCCTAATGACTGATTTTACTATTTAAATACAAATGAATTTCACATCGAGGAGATAAATGTGCACAGATACTCTACGCTCAAACGACAGGAGCCAATCTCAAGATGTGAGATGCTTCAGGAATATCAGAGCGAGCTCAGGCTGCAGACGTGTGACCAGTTAAACTGTCTGAACACCAGAAGAACCAAAACGCTGCTTCAGCTTCAGTCTGCAGCTGTGAAAACCTTCATCAGATCAACATTTCTACACACTGGATTTGAGACAAAGCCGCGACAGAGTCGTTCACGCGGTGCTTCCTCGGCTGCAGCAGCCTCTTCCTCCCCTCAGGTGATCTGATCGGTCACATGTCTCAAAGCTCTGAGCGACAGGATCCGTCTGCTGCGTGAGAACGACCGCGAGGGGATCGCACGGAACGGCGGAGGGATGGAAGTGGACGCACGGTGGGAGGAGGCGTAAATGACATTTTTGGTGAGGCCCTGGGGGTCCCTCCCACGCCGCCACATCGCAGAGAGCCCGTTCCCCTGCGGCCTGCTCCCGTATTAACGCCGACAGCACTGCGCTGTGGCCGCTAATGCTTTGTATTGACATCTCTGTTAATGCTGCTGCTGTCGGGCTCAGACCTCACAATCACGATTTGTGTTTTTTTTTCTTCCTCGCTGAATTACACAGGAAGTTAGACGGCTTATGTGTCAAGGGGTTGGCGATGGTGCGCGGCCGACATCCAACATTTTCCTGGGGCTCTGGCTGTGAGCATCTGCAGAGTAGCTGCCCATCTCATAACTTCACACAGGCTTTCAGAGCAGCTCCTCAGGACGGCGAGCCCCGCTGCTTTTCATTCCGCACACCAAATCACGAAAGCTTTTACACCTGCGAGGCCAGGTGCAGACGCCCGCCGAGCCACGCCGCACAGACGAGCGCCGGCTGACAAACTCTCACCAAAACGATATTTCATTGAAACTCCACGGGCAGTGTGACCCAAATGAAATTCTTTAGTATGAAGGTGAATAAAGTCGTTTGGCGTGAGCGAGGAGACGTCAGCTGACATGACGCCTGAGCTCTGACCTCACCGTCATTCAGCTTTAAGGGAAGAGGTCGACATTTTGGGACATTTCAGTCCACAAGTGTTCAGCGTTTTCCCAAAATGTTTCATCCTCAAAGACGAGCCACAGCCGAGCAGTTTATGAAGAAAAAACTGACAAATCATCAAACCACGACAATAAAATATACGAGAAATAAAAATACAATCAAATAAAACCTGATGTGTCCTCAGTTCAGTTAATTTAACTGTGAGAGCCGCTGACTGCCTTCAGTCAATAAGTCATATAACATATCCAGAAGTGTGGCCGCGTGTTTTTATGGATTTTGGCTAAGAGCAGCTTTCAGATTGTACTGTGTGTGTGTGTGTGTGTGCGTGTGTGTGTGTGTGTGTGTGTGGCCATGTATTACTCATGTTTATGGAGACAAAATGCAGGTTCCCATAATGTCAGTCATTAAATTAAAGTCTATGTAATGACTGTGTGTACGTAATGTAATTTTGGTCAGTTGTCACAACGTCACAGGGTTGTTTGAAGGGTTTGGGTTAGTGAGTGTCCTCACAAGTATAACTAAAGAAATAAAGTTCAGCTCCATGTTATCGGGCAGCCATCTTTAAGCACTGGCAGAGTTTCCTGTGTTTAGCCTTCGAGTTGGTCAGCTCGTGTTTCTCTTCACCCTGACTTCCCGTCTTCTCTCTGGGAGCCGATCGATACGAGACGGATGAGAAAGTTCTCAGATTTCGGGGAGCTTACGTGACTCCTCACACCGTTAATTCATGATGTAATAACGTGGAGATTTACTAAACGATCTTTGTGATTTTGAAACTCGCACTGGGATCAATTTGAGTTTGGGAGGAGAGGTTTCACTCTGCGGCTCAGCGATTTCATCTTACGCTCACACTGAAGGAGATAATTGAATTTCCTCAAAATTTCCAGCATTTGCTGAGACATCTGCCTCGCAAAATCAAACAAGTAATTAGCTCGCATCCCTCTGTTTACACATCACACCGTGAATAATCCCTTTCGCTTCACGGCAGTGCCGTTTAATGCGAGCCCGTTTCATGTGAGCTTATTCAACTTCAGCGTGGAGCTCCGTCATTAATCTAAATTTAAGTAAAATGTGCCCACAGGACGTGTTTCTCAGCTCACACGGAACACCTTTTTAACACCTGCGCCGACACTCAAAGTGTCCTTTCATGTAAAAGCAGTCTGATGTAATTGTCTGAACCAGTCTCTCCAGTCAGACTCTTCAGTCACATCCCAGGATTTACAGGCCGATAACGAAGACTCAACGTCAAACGATCAAACTCCCGACAGAAGCCCCCGAGCTTCGTCATTAACGCCACGTTGGGCTTTGTTTCACCGCACAGTAAAACCAGCTGACAGAAACAAAAAGCTTTCATACGAAAACCCGACGCCTCGGAGCAGAAGCGCGACCCTTCGTCTGCATCAGCGTCGTCTTCCTCGACTGTCCACTGCAGCCCAAACACGAAGCGACCGAACAGTAACTTCACATCACATCCCAGAGATCGAGTACGACGGAGCAGGAGTGTGTGTGTGTGTGTGTGTGTGTGCTCTTTGTAGCAGCATGAAGATCATTCAGTGAATCGCTGCTAATTCTAATTATGTACTTTGACTTTAAAATGACTTTTAGTTCATTCCTTCTGCTGTTTACGCCTCACGTCTAAAAAGAGTTTGAATAAAACTTTATGCATTAAACTGAAGCGTCTCACATGTGTTTAATGCATCTGTTCTGGTTCACAGTTAGAGCGTAAAGCTGCACAAACTGCTGCATTTCATTGACTGGAATCGTAATGAATTGTGTAAATGTTAAACGTGTCACTCATGATCACTCCGTTGTGGCGTCCTAAACTGATGAATGTATGTTTGCAGTTATTTCCTTGCAGTAGGTGAAGCATCATAGCTTGCAGGAGTTTTCACAGTCGGCTGATGCTTCAGTTTGGCTGCACGCTGCGTTCAGTTCTGATGTGTTTCCTCCCTCGTGAAACAATTTTGAAGTATTTTAAATCCTGCCTTGTGCACATCAGTGTTTGCCTGCTTCTAGTCTTTGTTGGCTCGCTCTACGTTTATTCGCGTCACCGCCAACTGTTGTGTGAAACCTGCGTCAGGAACAAAAAGGACCTGAATAACCAACCACACCGGGTCAAAAACTCCACAGGGTACTTCACAGTTCCTCCTGGTTTCATGTGCATTCACAGGCGGCAGCAGGCGGCACTCTGAAGCTGCTGTGTGTGTTATTCTAGACGTGTGTGTTCGGTGGAAAGCTGCTCGCTCAGCTGAGCGTGGAGTCTCTTACTTCTGTGAGAAGAGGTCTCTGTAGGGGCTGCCGTGCTGCATGGCGATGCCGTAGCCTTTGCTGCTCATGCTGTTTCCCGACACAGTGATGGTGCAGTCGTCGTCCGTCAGGGCCGCGTACTCCAGCACCGCCATGTCCCACAGGAAGGCGTAGGGACTCTTCTTCGCCTGCAGACACAGCAGAGGGACACAGAGGAGCTGTTACAGGACGCCATCAGTCACAGCATGTTCACGAGTTTTCACAGCGTAGAAACACTTCTCAGATTTTGCTCTAGTTTCTATGGAAACGCTGGACTTTGAAATCGGCCAATCACCTCTAATTTTAATTTCCTGCAGCACGGCTGCCAATGAGAGCCGCTCTGCTGACAGGAAACAAAAACAAGCTGCTGTTCACTTGCAGCTGTGAGGCGATGGATCATATGTGCTCGACGTGTGATGAATGATTCAAGTTTAATTGACTTAATTGATTGATAAATGGTTTTATACGAGTCACATGACCACCAGCCACTGACGGCTACATGTCCTGTAAAGTTCCAACTGGGATGCTTCAAAATAAAAGCACTTCCCTGGAAATTCACTTCATTTCAAGGTAAAGTTTGACGAACATGCTCATGAAATAAACCTGTCGGGATACTGTGGATTAATTGATCAGTCGATAATAGAAATAATCATTGCACCACAGAAGCATAGCAGTCTGTTAGCGTGCTACCATTAGCATGTCAGTATTTACATGACAGTACGGTGTAAGTAGTGTTCATATGTTAGCATCCTAGCATTAAGTTACAGCTGAGGCTGATGGGAGTTTGGCCATCAGCCTTGTTTTGAGCTGAAGATTCAGAGTATTCAAGAAAATGAATTCTGAAATCCTTTAAAAAGTCTCGTGTTCCTCAGCCGACAAGCCAAATCTGAACACTTGTCAAAGTTTACATCGGACTGAAACCGTCGTGTCAGATGTCTTTTTTTGCTGATCATTTTCTTCAGTTCTGTGTGTTTTGTGACGACTCTCTGAGCAGGCCTCCACCTCCAGCAGCCTGCCGGGTGGAGTCGAGTCATTGGGGAGCTGCAGCTCACCTGTCGGCCAGCTGCTCTCTCCCCTGGCTGCTGTTGTGTTTAGTTTATTTTTATTTAACTTCCCTTTCGCCAAGTGAAACAGTTATTTTCAGTGTCTGCTCTACTCTGGCATGTTCTCTTCTTCTTTGTCATCTCTGGATGCAAACACTGCAAACCACTCATAAAGAGCTGCAGTAGACTATAAGAGCTGTGGGATGTGGTGGTCCCTATTAAAATAAAGATTAAATAAACTACAGTTTGAAAATATCAATCCGCCTGGAACAACAGACAAACCAGCAGGACGGTGACATGAGCTAAACTCTGTCTTTTCATCAAACAGCTTCAAGGTGCTTCAAACAAAGCCGTCCTGCTGTATTTTATACAGCTAGTGTCACTTTCTATCAGACTCAATATGCAGAGGAGGTGTGTCGTCCTCTCGGCTGGGGGAGGAGGAGGAGGAGGAGGAGGAGGAGGAGGAGGACATTAAGTGGATGAGGATGTGGGTGTTTTCACTGTGTCAGCAGAGCTGCTGCAGCAGCATCTGCTTCACTTCAACCCGTTCGCTGTCACGGCTAATTGTTGGTGTGTGTGAATACACAGCGCTCGTACACATCTCGCGTCCTTCCTCTTACAGTAACTGAGACACTTCAAACTCACAACACAATTACGACGTCACGTCTTTGATTGCATGTAGCCGCTGCTGCTCCCCCTGTTTACCCCTCGTCGTTTGAGGCGACAGGCCGGCGTGCTGAGAGCAGAGCAGCGTTCAGCAGGGAAAAGGTTGAATCCAAGGAGGACAAACAGGGACACGAAACCACAAAGGAGACGCACAGAAACCTCAGATCCAATCAGCACAGCTCTGAGCAGAGCAGTGAACATCAGCACAGATTTCCACTGCTGACACATCAACACAGACCAGTTTACTGAGCTTACACCAATGTAAACAACGACATCAGGAGAAGAAAATTCTCACTTCAAGTCTGTGGTGAATTTCAGGAACTGAACTGCAGCGTCGTCATGAAAAGAGCAGTACGACTGCTGAAGGAAGTAAAAACCGCCTCGGCTCTGACTTTCATAGTTTTGTCCATCAGTTCTATCAGTTAACACATCACCACGTCCACATCTGGACCGCAGCAGTGTGTGTGTTAGGAGGTTGAGGATGAGCTTACAGGTAACCAGAGTTCTCACCTTGTTACAGGCTGCAATTAAGGTAACTGTGACAACAGTCTCTCCCTGTGGTGCTAACGTCGCTAAATGAGCAGATGCTGCAGAAATTGAGAAGTTTGAGTGAAAGCTGGTGTCATTCAATCATTGCAGCAGCTGTGTGTGTGTGTGCGTGCGTGAAGCTCCAGCCTCAGCGTGGGTGGTGTCACAGTGTTCAGGTGATGGTGAAGGAGCTGCTCTCTGATGAAGATGAAGCAGTGAAAGCGTCCTCTCGCTGCAGCCTGAGGACGCTTTCACTGCTGGATGAGAGTGTTTCTCCCTGTGGGCGGACCGGGGGCAGCCGAGCGCCTCCGTATCGCAGAAGCATCCGACAATAGCAGTAAAACTGATTAAAGTGTGCGCGCGTAACCTTTTGGGGTTACCGTGTGGAGAAAACGTCAAAGAAACGGGGGGGATGTTTATCATGCAAATGGCTGAATAATGGATGCGTTCAGAGCAGATTCGCCTCCAAAGCTAATTTGTCATCTGCTTTTTGGGAGATCTATGGGTATAATAATGTACAGCGGCGAAACACGACTTCTGCTCCACGCACGCACGCACACGCGCACACGCACACGCACGCACGCACACACACACACACACACACACACACACACACACACACACACACACACACACACACACACACACACACACACTGCCACTCTGCCTCACTAATTGGTGTATTGTGAAACTGCTGTTGCAATTAAGTAATGGGTAAACAGGAGCGCTGCTGTATGTTTGCCTGCTGTGAATAAAACAGGAGTGTGTGTGTTGTCACTACAATTACCGATAATGTGTGTTTGCCATAAATACACACCAAGCCTGATGGCACCTATGAATAGTTTACGTGTGTGTGTCGCATGCGGCAGGTGGAAGCGCTGTTTCACACCTGCGATCACAGACGTGACTGATTGGACGCCTCATTAATTCATATAAGTTACAAATCTGATGCAGAGATTATACATCAAAATTAAAATGTTTGCTCGTTGTTCGGCTGCTGACTGACACTGAAACCAGCTGCTTTCATCCAGATCCTTTCAAGCACTTCTTTAAAAAGCCCTTCAGCAGGAAATCTACATGAAAAGACTCAAAGCAGCATGATCGTATCTGTGTGTGTCACAGCCTCTTCCTCTGAGCTCCACTGTTCTCCACAAACACTGAAAGTCGAATCCTTAAACCCTCGTACATGATGTACATAGAGTTAATTTTACTTCATTGTCTTTCTTATTCTTTTCTACGTCTCTTATTCTTGGCTGTCTGTAACAATTTAATTTCCCCGGGGTGGGATTAATAAAGATTTATCTTATCTTGTCATGTTCCTTCATCGCCATGAACACACACTCACACACCGTCCTGCTGACACCAACGCTCACCACAGCACCACATGTGGATTCATCCGCCGCTGAAACTAGTCCCCAGTAAAAGCACTACTTCTTCCTGTTTGTTTTTAAAGTCTTCAGTGGGCTGAGAGCCACAAACAGGAAGAGGAAGTCATCTGAACCAATAGTAAAAATAGAAAATGACTCTTCAGAGCTTATGTATGCGCACACACACACGCACACACGCACACGCACACGCGCACGGCCCGTCTCACCTTGCGTATGCCCTCGGACGGGCTGGACACGGAGTAGTCCATGCCGTTGTTCTTGCTGATCGTCCTCCACAGCTCCGCGTAGGTGCTGTCCTGCTCCAGAGGGTTGGTGCCTTTGTTCCTGAAGTAGTCGTAGACCGCCGAGTCCCTCACCGTGCCGTAGTCCACGTCGATCTGCCGCGCCAAGTCCTGGAAGGACCTGGAGGACACCGTACAGAGACACTGCTGTGATCAGTTGAGCTGTTTAAATGTCGGTTTTTGGCTCGTTCTCATGATGATAAACTTTTTCTTCAGAGCTCAGCTTTGACTAAACTGATTTCAGGTCAGCGGTTGTTTTTCTTAAAGGCGGCTGAGAGTTTTATTCTTTTTTAATAAGAAGCAGATTCAGAAGCACGAGGCAGATTATCGATTTTAAAATAAAGCAAAGAACGATTCATTTGATGCTCGCTCACATCTTCAAATCAAACCTACACGCACAGTTTGAGTCGTGCGTCTGAAACATAGTTTGGAAATATGTCAGAAAATGAGTGCGAGGAAGTCGACAGCTCAGTCAGACATCACAGCTGATGTGTTTGTGTTTGATGTCTGCGGGGTTTCAGTCTGATTCAACAAAGACACTTCGATGGAGCGACTGTTGTATCACACTGTTTGGATAATTTAAAGCACTTGATGTGCATTCATATAAAAAATGAGTGTTTGGAGGAAAAATAATGTTTGTGAAACTGAAATAAAGCTTCATGTAACACGCTGGGTTCGCTCGTCTGCACAAAACATTTTTGAAGTAGAGGAAAGAAGCTGAAGATGCCTGCAGACACAAACGAATTAAAACTAAAACCTGATGCGTTGAAGGTTCAAACCTCGTTTTCCTCCCAGATCACTGCTTCAGAGTGCTGAGTTTCAAAATAAACTGACAAAAACCAAACATGTGAATGACAAAAAGCACCAACAAAGTCAGCAGGAAGCAGCGAAATCTGCACATGTACCCTGAAACTTCCAGAAACAGGAAGTGACGCTCTCCATCGTGTCGGGACCAGAGATCAGCACTGACGGACGGCTGATGCTAACGAGCTGCACGTCACAGACAGGTGACACGACGCTCTGATGCAGATGTTCGCCCGCCTGCTGTTCAATGAGCAGGTCGCTGACGCTCATCACAGCAACCGGAGGTGCGTTTCTGCTCCGAGTCCGTCCAAATGTTTCGTCTCAGGATGGATTTAAATGTCCTTCAGGTGTTCGATCACCTGCCTTTTCATCGTGTCTCTTGTTGGCTGATCACATGATGCACGTCGTTGATGACACGTATCCGCCACCTATGTGATGCGTTCGCCTCGATCGTGACCCGGACGGACACGTTAGTCAGATATTTGATTTATTTTCTTTAAATAGAAAAGAGTAATTCCTGTGTAGAGAATTTTGTATCTTGTATTTCTGAGGTGAACGCTGACCTCTAGTGGTTGTGAGGCGACATGTACTTCAGGGTGTGTCAGTACACTGTGACATCACTGCTGGGTGTGGTTACAGATTGAAAACCTCCTGAATATTCAGACTTCAGACTGACTCCTGTGAGGACGATGGCGGCTCCAACATTAATAATGCTGCAGTTTTAATGACTTAATTGCAGCTCTGGTGGAGGTTAGAGATGAAGTCTGATTGGATTTTGCAGAAAGTATGGACGAACCCATCGGAGCTGCTTTGTGTCCCTTGAGGGCCAATGTACAATTCACTGTCATCACTCCGTAAACATCAGCAGCAGCTTTTTAAATAAATATTGGTTTTATTTATCTGATTATATCTGTTCATTTTTTGTCTGACTCTTCCTGAAAACCTCGGCTGAAGCTCAGAGCAAAGAAAGGCGGCTCCATTTATTAGCTGCAGACTTGAAAGAAGCGATTCTTTCACAAACTCATCTTCTTCCTTCTGAAGTCCAGTGACGTCAGAACGTCCTCCTGGACATTAGCACAGTCGTGTCTCAGCAGTCGGGCTTTGGATTATTTCTGATGGTGGAAAATTACTCCCTCAAAGTTCTCTCCTTCCTTTCGCTCAATTCGAAAAATCATTTAATTGAACTTCAGCGTTTGCTGTGAGAGTAAAGTTTCTACATGTTTTCTGTCTTTTTCCATCAGATTCATCTGTGAACCTCCTCTCTACCCATAATCCCTTGTGTTTAGGGTCTCTGCTTGTATCTGATTCAGTGAAATAAATAAACATTCTCACGTCTTTGCGTTTGACTGCATTTCTCATGCGTTTTAGAAAGTTTCAGATCTTTTAAAGCCGTCTGGTTTTATCTTCACTTCCTCATGTCCTCTGTCCTTCTGCCTGTCTCTGTTTCCTGTCCTCTGCAGATGGTGGACGTGGTATTTTTCAGGTCTGCTGTCGTTTGAGGCCACTTGAGTCCAAATAACACTGTTTCAAATAAGCTGAACAGAAAGAGGAAACACTAGAGTTTGAAAAGCATCGGGTCACACAGAAGTGGCTGTTCTTCAAAGGATGGTCTCTAAGCACAGTCCTTCAGCGACGACACACACACACACACACACACACGCACACACACGCACACGCACACACACACGCACACACACACGCACACACACACACACGCACACACACAGATCTACATAAAAACACACCAGTTACGGGTCGAACAGGTGAGTCCGCTGCCTCTGAACCGAACGGATCAAACTAACAACATCATTCATCATTAGCTTCAGAGATGCTAACCACGTTAGCTGTATTAGCTGTTGTTGTTTGATTTGTTTTTTTGCAGTTTTCAGTCGTGGAAGTTGAAATTAGACGTGAAAGAAATGTCCACGCTGTCCAGCTTTGAGAATAAAGCTTCATCTCGTTTGAATATTTGTGTGCATCCACGCTAATTGATGCTAAGAGTGATTTTAGAAGCGAACGTCTGTTCACAGTTTCTATGGTTGGATGTCACGATCGATAAAACCTTCATGTTTCTGTGAGGTTGGTCGTAGTAACAACAGGAAACTGTGCCGTCTGATGGGCCTTTAAAGAAGTCTGCATCAAATGCAAATCCCCACTTCAGCATTCACTGAATGTCCATAAAAGCCGTCTTGTACTTAGCATTTACTGCTGAATAAATCGCCCCACACAGAGCGACGCGTCGGGGATTTGCTAATGAAAATGTCATCTTGGATTTGATTCTCAGAGGAGAAAAGACAGAGGAGGACGGAGCTGCTGCGTCACAGCGCCGAGATGAAGTGCCTGTTGTTTCGCCTGCAGACGGCAAATGAGATATAACATCCTTTATTCAGACACAAGATAAACAGAGAAAAACAGGATGATCCACCCGCCTTTGTGTTGAGTGTGTCCTCGTGCATTCAAACCTGAGAGACGTGCATTACTTTTCTCTCAGGCGACACATTTCTGGTGTCTGGTGCTGCTGGTCTTCTTCTGCTGTCGCTGAGCTTCACTTGACATGAAGCCCAAAGTGGCTCATCCACCCGTCCGTCTGATTGGCACAGAGAAAACTGAGGAGAGTCTGTCAGGAAATCACAGCCTGAACACAAATCAGCTGCTTTCAGGAGTCCGAGTTTACATTTGCTCAGAAGTGAAGGTTTTGTATTTCTACGACAGCAAAGATGTCATTTCATGTGATGGAAAACACTCCGAGTCGTGTTGTTCCCTCGTCTGTTAAATGATACTATGGGATTGAGGACGAAGCAGCATCACATCATTGTCCCTCAACCTGCGTAGTCCACGACTCATTTGATGAGTTATTTCAGCCCTCAGCAGTGACTGAAGGCGCTGAAACAACAGAACCCGACCGACCTCCCAACGCCAAGAACAGATGAACGCAGAGCTTCACTTTTCTTCATCGCTGCTCCGGCACTGAGGAAGACGCATGAAAGGAAAACAAAGCAGAGTACAGTTTGCTCTGTGTGCTTTGTTCCTCACATGTTTGATTCAGTCCTGAAGCGAAGACTTGAAAGCTTTGAAACTGCCTTTACTTTCCTCTGCGATGTTTCTGGATGATCTCGGAGCTGAAATATCGTTTGTTGTTTGTTCTGATGTTTGTTTGGGTCGTGAGGAGAAATCTCGAGCAGTTTTTAATCTTCAGAGCAGACGTGTTGTTTTATCTTAGCCTCACGCTTTCAATCAGCTGATCATCTGAGCGCCTTCACTTCAAACTGCGTCCAATCATGAATGCTGTGTGGCGTTCACAGTCGCTCTGTACATGTGAGCGTCCGCCACATGCTGTACATGTAAATGAAGCTGGTGTCCACCAAACAAACGTCCTCAGAGGCCGTTTGAGTCTCATGAATCTAAGCAGAGCTTCGTGTGATCCCGCCGGTCACACGGCAGCGACGACGGTTGAATCCTGAGATGAAAAGATGGTTCGGACTTTGATGTTCGAGCGAAACGCACAACAACAAAGAAATGCTACTTTTGATCTTCAGCCTCCAGCGAAGAACTCATCAGCACTGTTGACCCCACTTAAACCTCTTCAGGACTGTGACGTCAGATCACATCAAGATCTGTGGGAACAAAGAGCTTCACACACACACGCCTGAAGAATCCATCGGTTAAAGCCTCCGTTCACCAGCGTCATGAACACCTTTAAAGCCGCTAACAAGAGCTTTTCAGACTGAGGACGTCCCGAGTCTGGAGCTTGAATCAGGGGGATGTGGACTGAACGTAGACTCACCTCATGGACCAATGAATAAGGACAAAAGACAGGATGTGGCGTCCGTTGCAGCTCCCTGTGATCTACGGTCAACGTGTTTGTCCAAGCGATCGATCCTTTTCACACGATGTGATTGATTACACTTCGCAGGGACGCTGATGACGGGCAGCTGGAGGAAACTTTGTCAGATCGAGCGAAGGATCCAGATGATGTCTTCAGTTTGGGGACGACAGATTTATGATGGAAAGACACAAGTCGGCAAACGTGGGAACAAAAGGCTGAGGACGGTGCAGCGTGTCACAATGTCTGATGGCGCTCAAACAGGCCAGCGGTCTGAATCCAGTGGATTCAAGTGAAGCTGAGCCACCATATTGGATTTGAGGACTCTTCTGTCACAGCGTGGTGGGTGTAGACTCCATTAAGCTCCTGCTTGTCATTAAAAACAGATCCAGAAGCGAAAACATTTTTATTTCTAATAGCTGAGCTTCAGTGGTTTCTAAATGAACCAGCAGTTGGAGACTTAATGTGGCAGCGGCTGAACGTTGATCTAAACGACGGCGTCGCTCGTTAGGATCAAACTCCAGCACACAGATCTGTTCGAGATCTGTCAACAGCGTGGATGCACCTGCTGATCTGAGCGCAGTTTAAAGGTGATGTGAGCGTCCGTCTGAGGACAAATCAAACAAGGACTGAATCTGTTCATCGTGCACACAGCTGATGGACCGGGCAGCAGGCTTAAACCTTGACAAAACTTTCTTGTTTTCCAGGTTGCTTCGTCGTGAAATTATGGCTTTTTACCCTGTGAAACACAGCCGGTGTTTAGCTCTGCGTGCCTGGAACTTTGAATTACGGTCCGCCATGATTCATGTCTGAGTTCAGCCGGTTCGCTGTAATGAAAGCTGCTGATTAGACGTTAGTGCAGAGTTTATTCTCTGCTGCTAAACTTTTCATTGAGGTTATCAGAGTCGAACTGCAGCTCAGGGAGGGAAAAGAAATTCAAGCTGTTCCTTTTTCTCTTTGTTGGACTCTTTAGAAAACTCCTTCAGGGAGTTTGTGCTAAACTGAATCAGTTAGCGTTGATGAATCAGAGGTCTTCACTCGCAGACCTGAACTCGAGGACCACACCCGACCCAGCACCCGGACACCTTTCATACGTTCAATCTGACGATGGGTGAAGCGTCACAGAGGCACAGAGGAGAAGGATGCTAACCTTACATTAGCTGAGACGCAGAGTTTGGCTTCAACAACTTTTAAATGAACTTTGCTGATAGAAATCAGCTCAAATAATGGACTTCAGAGTCCAGTTTCTGGACCCATGGAGACCTCTGGGACGGATGCTCCCACCTGTGGTTTAGACAGGTGTGAAGATGAAGCTGTAGGAAAATGAGTTTGTTGTATTTTATCTGTTTTTCTTCAGGGGTTTTTATTTTCAGTCTTGTGTTCTGATCACTTGTATCCTCATTTTATCTTTAAGTGGGTTTTATCCTCCATCCTGTTTTTTCATTCATTTTCTCTGGTTTTATGTTCATTTTGTCTTTTTTATACGAAGCCGTTCGAGCTGCATGTGTCGTGAAGGTGCTATACAAAGATTATCATTGTCATTATCTCCACTGTGCAGCGTTTCAGAGTCGCCGCACACAGTATTTGCAGCTGACTGCGGGTTTCTTCTGCATACAGAGGCACTGCCATCAGCAGCAGGTGCTTGTTGCTAACAGAGAAGCTAAACTGTTGACAGCCATTAGCAGCAGGCTCAGATGCGACTGTTACGGTTTAAGCTGAACGAGTTAGCGCCGCGTCTGTTTGCACCTGAGGCCACGAAGCTGTGAAACCGAGCGACTGTGGTTCGACAAAAACAACAAAATGAGGAAGGAGTTTTCGCCTTCGTGGCTCATTTCTCTCCTCCTCATCATCATCATTGTCGTCGTCCTGCAGAGTTTAATCTGCTATAGTTTGAAATTTAAAACCAGTAAAAGTTTTTCTGGCACAAACTGAATTAAACATCCAGCAACCTGAAAAACTCCACGACGTGCAAACCTGACGGATCACAGACAGTCAGTGAGCGCTGATGCGTCAGTGTTGCTGAGAATAAACACTTTAAGGTTGTGAATGCAGGACTTCCACTTGCAGTGGAGTGTTCGCAGTGTGTATTAGTACTTTCACAGAGGAGAAGGATCTGAAAATGATGATGAAAATCACGTCTGAACTTTGGAACAACTTTTCTCCACTTTCCTCGCAGCATCTGCATCAGAGTTTGAAAACACACGACCGCTTCCCACGAAATGAGCGTTAAGGTCACGGCGTTCTTCATGAACAACACAAGGGTCAAAGGGTGGAGAGCTCAGACAAGAGACTTTCTGCTTTCCCGCTGCATTAAACACTTGAACTCGGACGCTGTGGTGTCGTGTCTTTATGGAGAAATATTCTCGCTGAGAGCTTTTTTTAGCTGAACTGTCAACCCTCTTAATTCATAACGAGATCAGCTCCACTTCTGCTTCTTTACGCCGTCCACTCCTGGAGCTGTTAAATGAGATGGTTTCAGCGTCTCTCTCCTCGTGGCAAAGCGTTGATGTGAGTGATCGTCTGTTTACGTCCGTCCTTCAGATTCAGAATCAGCCAAACGCGTGAGAAGCTCCTGAGGCTGAATGAGTGATTAACGGCGTACTGCTGCGGAGAGGCGGCCATGTTGAGTTGAGTCAGTTGTCTTGCTGAGAGACGAGACGTCGCTCAGCTGTGTCTGAGCTTTCTGTGGACAGAAGACAGCGCGTCCTCTGCGAATGAACTGCGTACAGAGCCCGATGAGCCAATCAGAGAGCTGTGCAGTGAGTGTCATCAGTCAGTCCCCACAGCCGTCAAGCTAGCATGTTAGCATTGGGAGGTTTCGGCTGCACTTTCTCTGCCATCTTGTAGCTTCAGCAGAGCATCTTCCTCACCTCGTGGAAGACTCCGGTCTGGACATTTCTCATCAGAACATTTGATCATTAATTGTCTGGATGTGAGGAGAATTTAAACCAGACCAACTAAATGCTGGCCACAGTACGTTAGCTACTTTAGCTTTAAGGAAGCAATGATGCTATTTTTGTGGAGCTTTAAAGAACAATTTGACATTTTGGGACAATTGAAACTGTATTTTCTTGCCAAGAGCAAGAAATGCTAGCCTAGCTTAGCATAAAGACTGGCACCTGGCGCTAACACCTATGAACATGTGAAGCTCACTGATCAGAGTGTGTTAGCCTCTGCTTCCTGATTTCTCTGGACACATTCTGCTGTTTAACTGGAGGATGTTTATGTGTTTTTAAGCTGCTGAATCACATTTAAGCCTCAGTGATGTGGTTTCACAGCTGCACTGTGGAGTCTGTAAAAACCTGGAGAGCATAAACTTCGTTCTGCTGGACTCGACTCTGCGACCTCAGAGACCATAAAGACTAAATGAACCTTCATCAGTCCGGCTGACGAAGACTGAGCTGCAGAGGACGAGTCCCAGGAGACGCTCGCTCATTATTTACTGCCTGATCGTCACTGATCCAACAGAGCTGCTGTGTGTGTGTGTGTGTGTGTGTGTGTATGAACCTTACCGTATAGCATGGTCCATGCGTGACACGGTGAGGTACGCTGCCAGGTTGGCGGTGTACGACGAACACACGATGAGCGTGAAGAGCCACCAGCTGCCCATGACGATCCTGAGCGCCACCGAGCCGACCACGCCATCCCCACCTACACACACACACACACACACACACACACACACACACACACACACACAGCTATGACATCAGCACCTCCCTCTCCAGCACGTTTACGTGTAGTCAAACTGTGTTTGGCTGCTGGGGCTGTTTCAGATCACACAGGTGTTAATGACACACTGAGGGATCAGACCTGCGACCTCTCAGGTAAAGGGGGCTCTCAGGGACCAGGAGACCACCTGCCACCTGACTCTAACAGCAGGTGAAAAGTGCTTCATCACAGCGAGCTGAGCGGCTGCATCTAATCACAACCTGTTAGGCCTAAAAGGTTTCCCAGGCAACCTGCCAGACCATAATAGATGCAGCTGGGTGTCTCTGCTGGGAAAGTGTGTGTGTGTGCACTAGACGATGGTTGTCAAAATGTGTGAGGATCCACTTGTACACACTTGTGTTTGTGGACGTGCTCCTGGACTCATTAGAGGTTCAGACCTTCACCGTGAGGACAATAAGGACGGTTCTGAAGAAGTTTTGGAAAGTAATGACACTGACAAACAACAAGGACGTTTTGGAACGTGAGGACAGTTTGAGCAAATTTCCCAGTCGCAGTCAGGATGTCTTCATCAACTGTTGTCTCTACATGAGACGTCTCATCAGTCTGCTGACGCTGTGGACGGTCCTGCAGAGGACCAACAAACATGCAGATACCTGAAGGACACAGGACAGCGTTTGGAAAGTGGTGTTTTTGAAGTAAGGATTATTTTAGAAAGTGAGGACATTTAGAGGACACTCAGTGGAGACAGACACTCTGCTGTAACGTCCACATCTGCAAGTTTCAATGGGCAGAAAGTCGGGACGTTTTCCTGAACATCAGTCTGTTCACGTGTGGATGTTGTGATTTATGTGTGTGTTTATGTTCACCTCAGTCAATAACATTTCGTACTTTACTGCCATCTACTGGACTTTAAGATGTACGACGTTTATCCTGCCAAGGCCAAACGCTTGACCTCACCACCTGACTGAAGGTGACATCCCTCCACCACGTCACATGACAATCAGGCCTGATGGAGCTGGCGGAGGGAAGCTGTGATGACGTGTTTTCAAAGTGAGGAGACGTAAAACAACGAGACTCCCTCGAAAAGTGAGGACACTTCTGGACAACGAAGAGACTTTTAAAAAGTTTTCGGAAAGTGAGGACATTTTGGGTAAAGAGGACGTTTCCTCTGCCGTTTTCATGAGATTTTTACAGAAAATTGTTGAGGACATTTTAAAAAGTCGGGAGTGAATATATGGAAAACAGAGAGGACAGGATACTTTAGAAAAGTGTCCTTTTGATCTGATCTTCAGCTTTTCAAATACTCGACTGAGGTGTGAATGAGGCTTTGGGACAAGGTTGAGGTTTAGTGTCCGTCAGTGAAGGTCCTCACAAGTAGGAGGACGTGTGTGTGCGTGAGCTGCTGAAGCCGCCGTCGCCGCTCACACAGAGACAGCAGCGTTGATTGTTTGACGGTGACATTTCCTGGAGCTCTGTCTCACTAATTCATTTAATCACTTTAAAGTTTTCTGCTGAATATTTCAGACGCTACAAATCCTCCTGTGATTATTGTTTCCCTCTTCTGTTGCTGTGTAATCCGTGTAACAGCTCTAAATTAAAACTCCCCCAAATCAAACTGAAATCCGTCTTTACAAGGCAGATAATCTTCCTCTCACTGCGATTGATTTCAGCCGAGCAGCTGAGCTGAGAGGATGTTTGAGTTCTGCATCCAGAGGAAACCAGCTCGCCATCCCAGCAGCATTGTGGGACAGAGGACTCAGACCTGAACCGGGACAGGAACTTCAGGTTCGAGGAGTTCAGTCTGAAGACTTAAAGCTTCCGTAGCTTCAGTCCAACAGACGCAGAACGTTAGTGTCCATTTGTGTCCGTCTGATGGATGGAGAGTAAATATGAAGACACGGTGGCAGCTTCAGAGGCCACAAACAGACTACAAGTACGGGAGCAAAGGTGAATAAAGGACTAAAAGAGCCACATTTAGCTGAACTGTGGTCAGTTTCAGAGATTCACTCATGAAAAACACGAGTTACTGCAGGATCAAACCTGCGACCTGCAGCAGCAGCACTGTGACAGCTAACGGCTAGCCACCCAGCAACATGCTAGCTGCAGCCATCGTGGTCACAGCAGCTTTCTGAACAAGCTAACCTCTAACAGAGGAGCTTCAATAAGACTGGAAGGTGATACACAGCTAGTAAGCCTCGTCAGCTTCCTCCATCTTAGACTCTGGCTCGAGCTGTTGGAGGTCAAAGTTCACGAAAGATGAACTTCATGCAGAGATTTGGATTTTTCTTTGCCCCCTCGAGCTAATTCACTTGAATGTACTGATCATCGTTTGCACATCCGGCTTCAAAGCGACTTTAAAGTAGTGAACAGAGACAGTTGGAGTGATGAAGACGTCGGTGAGAGCTGGGACTCAGTCACACTCATTTCTCTCACCTTGATGTACGAACGCTCCGTAAACGATCCAGATGGCGCTGTGCAGAGTGCCCGACCCCATGCCGTTGGTGGGCTGGCCTGGCGGTGCATTCTGGGTAGAGGAGGAGCGCAGCGCCTGCAGCCTGTTGAGCAGGAAGATGAGCACTCCCACCACGGGGATGGCGGCGGCGATACAGGCCCAGACGGCGAGGTCAAAGGGGGCAAACAGAGAGAAGATGTTGATCTTCTCCTCAGGCTTCCGCAGCAGGATGCCGACACTGTAGTCCAGGTAACGCTTGCTGAAGTCGACCACGTTCTCCCTCTCAGGTGTGATGGTGATGGCTGACACCGCCAGGTCGGCTCTCTGCAGGGGAAGCGGCGGCAGACAGGTGGAGAACACAGATCTTAAATAGTCGCCCACCGGCTGCATTTTTCATCTGAACGAACACTGACTTCCTGTTTTACCTTGTTAATGAGGTCACCTATCATGCCGTTCCACGAGCCGTTGGGAAGCTGAGATCCATATTTACTGTCTGCCACCTGGAGGAGAGATCGATAAAGTTTATGTCACATTTACAGCCTGAAGGCAACGTCCAGAGGTCAGAGGTCAGAGGCTGAAGCTCAGGAGGAAATAAAAGGAAAGCTGTGGATGAGGGGACGACACAGAGGGAGCTGATTGGCTGGGGGAGCACTGGGAGGAGGGCGGGGCTAACGAGGCTGATGCAGGGACACAACATTAACACATATGATGGACAGAGAGTAACAGGAGCGTCTCAGCTCTTCTGCACTGAGCTCATCTTTGAATTTTTAAACCAGCTGAAACAAAGTCTGTGATATTCGACCAAAAGCAGCATTTCAGACAGCAGCTGCTGGCGTTTGATCTGCAGCTGAACTCGGCGTTGTTCTTCTGAAGTCTGACACTCCTGAACTCACCTGGTAGATCTCGTATTTGAAGCCCAGGATCTTGGCGAGGGCGTCCAGGACGTCGATGGAGAAGCCTTTGTACCTCTTGGGCTGCCCCAGGATGTTCTCTGCCACCATGACAAAGGGGTCCTCCTGCAGAAAGGGGGGGTGGAGGGTGGGGGGGTTAGCGAGGGTAAAAGCCTCAGCAGTGAGAAAAAGCACAGAGAGCGATGAAGTTTCTTCAGCCTTTGAGAGGAAAACGTGCCGCAGCAATAATGAGTTTAGGTTCATGCAAAGAATATTGATAATGGCCTCCAGAGAGAGACCCGAGCATGAGATTATATGTGTAATATAAGAGCTTCACATTCTTCTTCTACTATATAAATGAATCCATGAGGCCACTAAACACCAGAGACATCGTTCACTGACGGCTGAAGCAGCTGCACTCAGTTTACTCATCGTGTTAAGAATTTCTCTTCTTCGTGGGTTAATATCTAATGTGCGGGGGGGGGGGGGGGGGGGGGTGGAGTTAAAGTAAATAACTTGATGCTTGGGGTTCCTGGAACATGGAGCTATCTGAGGAGAGGTCCGGGGGGCTGAGAGAACACGAGCTGAATCAGTCAAAGAGTGAAAGAAAAGCGGTTCCTATGATCAGTCCAAAGGTCCAAGGCTGAGTGCAGAGAGACCTGCACAGGTGATGTGAGTCTGTGGCCGCTGCAGGAGCCACGGCGCCGTGTCGGTCGGTAGCTGGCAGCTCGGAGCTGGAAGGTGCAGCTGCAGGGGATCAACCGCAGGGTGAAGGTATTAGTCTTGCTTGGTTGGACCTGCGTCTCGGCGGCGCTGCGCCAGCACAGGAGGAGGCTCTGCTGCTGCTGTGGGATCAGCTGTTTGTATCTCTTAAACTAATCACAGAGTCCAGAGGCGCCGCTTAAGCCAAGGTGCCGGATTGATGCTCCCTCAAAGATAAAAACAGCGTCGAAACTTCTGGGTGGAGAAACACGAGTGGGCGAGAGGAGACGGAGCAGACGAATCGCCACGAGTGAGAAAAGCTCCCAGAACAAACTGAGCCGCACAAAGTCGCTTTTCTTTATTGACTGAGGGATTTTTCTGTGGATTCACTGAAGTGTATTTTGTGCTGTGGAGCGCTGGATTATTTTTATCAAGAGCTGAACTTGTGTTTAAGTGAAGCAAACATCACAGAGTTTATTTTCTCTCGTGGAGTCTTAAGACGTTCACAGACTGACACACAAGCAATCACTTCAGACGCTGCTGCTCCGACCGCCAACCTCCAGCTTTAGTCCTGCTTTTTTTGTTTGTTTACAGAAGCTCGATGCAGAGTTGTGAAGTTTTGTGAATTTCAGCATGAACGTGCTCGACACAGAGGGAATCACTACGGTGGCCATTGTAGGACAAATCAACCTCAGCTTGTCAGTCCGACTCGGCTCTACTTTCAGCTGCACTCACATACTTTTAGTTAAATGCTAAAGTTAGCATGCTAACCACTGTACAATAAGTGAACACGTGTAAATATTGGATGTTAGCATGCTGATATTTAGCTTTTAGCATGTGAATATACAAACATGTCTGCCTTTCAGCTCAGTTTATTCACTGTTTTTCCTTGTAGTTTGTAATATTATAACAACAAAAAAAGGGGTCCACAAATGCACCTTTCCGCAGTTTATCAGTTTATATATATGCACGTGTCTGTATTTCAGGATGAATTATCTTGGTACAAAAGTTCCTTCGGGATGAATTAGGACTGATCTTCATGTCCTTCTTGTTTCACTGACACTGCAGCTCGTAATCTGACTTGTGAACGTGTGAAACTGACCATCCTGTAAATGTCTGACATGAGTCTCTTACCAGTAACGTGACCACTTTGACCGTCACTCCCTGCATGCCGTTCTCTATGCGGCTCTCCTTCAGGCTGCCGTTCAGCCCGTGGACTGAGTCCCACGTGGCGAGCTGCAGAAAAACAGAAAAACAGAGTTCAGCACGGAGGCGTCGACGGCACTTTGAATGCTTTCATTTGTTTGTGAGTCAAAGGTCCTCAGAGAGACAAAGAGGAGTGAACACAACACGCACGGCGGCCGTCAATGAAGCGAAGGCTCTGCAGCTCACCGGCGGCAGTTTATTCACCATCTCACTCCATTTCATGTTTCTGAGTACCTGCTGCAAATTAGGCCAAGCGCCATGAATAAGGCAGGAAAAATGAAGAGACGTCCGTGAAACATGCCAACGAGCCACTCGGCATGTTTTCATTCATCAGCTTTTCAGACACACACAAAAGGAGCTGACCTGATTAGAAAAAAAAAATACTGTCCTCTCCAACAAAGGCCCAAACACGAAACCAAAGCGCTGTGACTTCATCTGCAGACACTGTGTGCGTGTGTGTGTGTGTGTGTGTGTGTGTGTGTGTGTGTGTGTGTGTGTTAGACAGCAGGTAATGTTCCACATGTGCAGCACAATGTCCTCACAACACAACATCATGAGCCTTTCACAGGTAAAAGCTTCACGATGTGTAAGAAGCTTAGAAATCACTCCTGATCACAGCTCACGGTCCCTTCACAGCCGTCCTGTCAGTGTCTGACATTTCTGATTTATGATCTTAAAACAGTGTCAGTTTTAGCAGCGTGGCTTTAGAGATCGGGTTCCCATCAGCCTCAGCGACATGGTAAACATTATGGTTGCTAAAGCCTGATGTTAGCATTCAGCTCCAAACTCCCCTGGACCAGAGCAGCAGTCTGTCACCGTGAAGATCACGTCTGAATTCGAGTTGTCCTGCTCACAGATGTCAGCAGGCAACTGAATCAAAGCACACAAATCACATTTCAGCGTTTCTCACTGTTAATGTGACTGTCTGGGTGCTGTTTGTGTGCCGTTATGACACCTGATGTCAGAGCCAGAAGCAGCTTTTCATTTTAAAAGTGCTGTCAGCGGCTCACTGTGGGAAAGAAAAACAGTTGTGAAACATTAAAAGTTGTCTGAACACAAGCAGCCGGACAGCAAATTTGTCTCAATTTGGAGTGAAATCAGGAACTCGTGCAACAAGACAACAGGTCTGAGCAGACGTCTGACGCCGGCTTTGGATGCTTCACAGTTTGTGAGTGGTGGAGCTGCAGAAACGTCTGCGCCAGCGGGGACGGGAGCTCGTTACCAAAGCTCCGTCACAGCAGGCTGCATTTCCACTTTGATTTTTAGTGACTTGTTTTTGTCACCGGGTCATTTTGGCATCGCAGCTTATGTGTGTGCGTTACATAACAGCAGCGTTCGTGCCCGGCTCTGCGTGTGTGCGCCGCTTTGATAAAGAGCATCCCGGTCACCGTGGAAACACACACACAAACATAAAATAGTCTTATTCCTGTTTGTTGTCGGTGTGTCTGCTCAAACATGAGCTGGAGCTGCTGTTTGATGCTGACACACACACACACACACACACACACACACACACACACACACACACACACACACACAGTGTATTGATTAGGTGGGCTGCTGATGGGTGAGGGCTCGTCTCTGTACCATTAATCCACACAGCGTCGGTCGAGTGTTTGCACACATTGAGCGCCTTGTGAGAAAACCTGTCGTTAACAGCACGCCAATCCTCGACTCATTGTCTGCTTTGCTTTTGCATAATTAAACTGATCAGTTCACAGACAGTTTCATGCATCAACGTAAAAAGACGAAAAGAATCAATGCAATAAAAACGGGTCAGTGATAATAAAAGTGATCAGCCTCGCTCTGATACATGTTCGCTGACAGTTAATGCGAACACGCTGTGTAATCTCTGACAGAGTGTCTTCATTAGTGTCGTTGAGCTGAACGTGCTGTCTGCCTCTCGTACAGTCTGCAGAGCCGTAAACAGCCTGCCGGGTCGTACAGTCACACATCACTAACACGGCTGGGACGCCTCAGACAAATCGCTCTGCTAATGAAGACGCTGCTGTTAGATATAACACAGCAGAGTGTGTGTATGAAGCTCTGGTGGCAGCATAGGCTCTCTGATAAATGCACGCTGTTGCCGGATTCGCTTTTATTGATCAGAAAAAATCCACATAAATAAGAAAATTGAAGCTGATGTGGAATCACGGCCCTGCTCTGTGTTTAACATCCATCAGTGCTGCTTTCACGCTGCAGAAATACAACCTGTATAGTTTACACTGGGTGAAGCAGTGCAGCTGGGGACAGACTGGGAATACTGGGAACTGAACCCTGCAGGCGTCCTGGTTCTGAAGGCAAACTCTCACAAAAATGAACAACTGTGCAAGAAAACATCAGGCTCCTGAACAATGAAGAGATCTTTAAAACAAAAGCTGCTTATCATCACAGCAGTGAAACTCTGGAGTCGCATGCTAATGTTAGCATGAAACAGTTAGCCTTTTAGCATGTTAGCTGGAGCCTGCCTGATGAGTTAGCAGCGTCTTCATCACGTACAGTCGTCTTACTCGTTTCTATGCCGTGCATCATATACTATTTAACACTGTAACATGCTAACATAGTAGCATAGTATGCTATCATTCTGTTGAGGGCGGGCTGGGTTTGGATGCTGGCGGTGGGAAGACACTTCTTGTACTCCACGTAGCGCAAAACCACAAATTTGTCTCAAAGGTCTGCATCACATATCCTCAGACCCTCCAGACAAACAGGAACAGAAGAAGAAAAGTGAAGCATTGCGGAGGAGGCGTTGAGCGAGCTGAGGATGACGGAGAGGCAGCGAGAACGAGGGTAAATGGAGACGAGAGGAAGGAGGCGGAGGACAGAAACAGACAGAGAGAGGGAGCGCTTGTTTAATAATCAGGGAGCTATTCTCAGCACTGCTGTCCTTTCAGTGATCTCAGTCCCTCCTTTTTCTTTATGTGTGTGCGATGGCCTTCATTAACACACACACACAGATAAATGAGCTCTATCTTCTGTCTCACTTGAACTGATGAACCATCAGAATGGCCACCGGAATCAACCAAGAGGAGAGAAGAAGAAGAAGAAGAAGATGTAGTAAGACTGAAGCGGTTGTACCCGGCAGGGATGAGCCTCTTTCTTTGTTCCCTCTGGATCTGCAACGAGGCTTCGGAGTGACGGGAAAACGCGTCGGAGGACTTTCAGCTGTCTGGAGGGCAGAAATGGGACTTTATAGTTTTCAGGATGCCTTCAGTGTCCCCGACCGCGCTGTTAATGAATAATAAAAGATAAGACTGTTGTGGAAATAAAATTACAGTATTGAAGTCTGACTGATGTTTGGTGGCTTCCTCACACCACGGCAACATTTTGGGCTTTGGAGACTCTAAATTGCACCGAATCTGAACTTGATAATAACAAGTCTAATTTACTTTGAAAGGAGTTTGGCGACATTTGAATAAAACAACATTTTCAGAGCATACTTCTTCCTCTCTCACGTCACTCCTGTTTCCTGAAGGGTCCTTTGAAGACTTTTGCCTTTTGTGGCCCCTAAAATGGATTAAATTTGAAAAAACTGGCATGAAGACGCACACTGCTTAACGTGATTTCCTGATGTTGGCGGACAGGAAGCGTCTTACTGACGAGTTTGTCACTGACGCACAGTTTGGATCAAAGCTTTTTACTGCATCTGAACAACCAAACTTCCCTCTGCAGAAATAACAAAGCCAATCTGTTCTGCTCCGAAGAGGCCGAGCGTCACGTCGCCGTGAACAGACCGCTGTTACTCCTGACAATTATTAGATTATTAATACTAGAAATAGCTTTTGCAGAATGCCACACAGTCCCAAGAGTGTTGCCGGTCTTTCTAACTGCAGCTCATTTTGCTGACTTACGGCGGCCATGTTGCTGTGCGCCGTGCGAGGAGCTGGTAATGAGGAAGAGGAGACAGCAAAAATAGGAGAAATGAAACGCTGAGAGACGTTTGGTGTCTCATTACAGGATCAGCAACAATCAACACGTGCTGCTTCTTTTTATCTGGTCATCAGTGTTCGTCCTCCTTTTAATAAGCAGATTTGTTCAAAGACAGTACAGGATTCGTTTTAATAACCTTTATTTTAGCGGGCGAGACGTGAGGAACAGCGTCGTATTTACAGTGACATGCTCAGAATACATGAGGTGATTCTGACAGTTACACATTGATCCTTCTCCAAATGTATGCCTCTGTAATAAATAGCACGAGCCTTTTTTAACTGGTTTCCTGGTCCTGGATTGCGTGATTCATCCTTCCTGTGACAGTACTCGGCTCGGGGCCACCGAGTCAATCGTCTACATATTTGTCAAAAACGAACACGCTCAGGCTGAACAGAAGCTGCACAACTTCATTTAAACACCAAAACCTCCAGGACCCTAACTGAGACTCTGAAACCAGGAGAGCTCAGGTGAGACCCTGAACCCTTATGGCTCCAAAACCAGAGAAGAACTGAAGACCAGGACAGCACAAAACCATGAAGGCAGACTTGGTTTGGTCACCAGGCCGTCTCTGTTCCTCCCACAGGCTCTAAAGGGATGTGAACTTCTCTCTAAGGCTGCGGCGTCGTCTGCTGATTCAGACGAGGCGCGAAGTGACGGCTGCTTTTCATTCACCTGAAGTCTCTGCAGCCTCTAGATGTGCGACCTGCCATGCAACGACCGGCCATGAATACGCTCTGCGCTTCATCCAGTCTTCACCGGTGAGAGCATCGAGATGCTGGGACCTTCATCACAATGCCACATTCTTCTCTTTCTGCTCGTCTTCAGTCACACAATGTCGTGTTCTGTTGGCTGACGGAGCTCAGCAGAGGTTTAGCGGTTAGCTTAGCTCTTGCAAGTAGACTCTCCTTAGAAGGGAAAATACTCTGAATTGGTTTCTGTGAAAGTAAAATCAGATCAACACATGCTCAGACACGCAGGAATCACAGAATCAGAGGGGAAAACTGTCCCATCATCGAGCCTCCTGAACTGTGATGCAAATACATTTCAGAGAAAACTTATTTGCTGCTGGATGATGTTCAGTGACAGCAATTTTCCAGCCCATGAAGTGCCACATTTTGACGCCACACAGGAGTCGCAGGGAGGAGGTCGGGTGGAGGGCGGACGCACAAAGTGCAGCAGCATTTCACTCATTTCTGTAACTGAACTGCTTCACCCAGTGTTTCTCCTTTCGCCCTCATTTATCTTCATAAACTATCACAGCATCTTACTGATGCTTGATTGGTGGTAATGCTTGATTTAGTAATTTTTCCCAGATTTTAAATCTTTCTTGTTTTTGAGAGATGTAGATTAGATTCATGCTAATTAAACACCTTGGGGAAAGGTCACAGTTTGGTTACACAAACAGATATAACAAACAGATAGAACATGTAAACTGCTGCTCGTCTCCTCGTCTGTGCGTCCTGCCCTCCTCCTGGCGGAGGTCAAACATGGCGGATAAATCTCCACCTCGCTCAGAGCGCCGCTGCTCATGCATTATTCCTGTCCGCCGCGCTTCTTTCCCTTTTCCTCAAATGTCAGGCCTCTTTCCTCCCTCCTGTCATCCAAAAGGCTCTGCTGGCTGTCTTTCCGTAACTCATTCTCCCGTGGACAACACAGCGAAATGCCAGCGCCCCCCCCCCAACAGACTTCTTTTTTATTTCCACACCTTCACCTCCTCCTCACTCTTTTCTTGGATTAGTGATTTAAATTAGTTCTGAGGGTGTGTGTCACCGTGCTGAGCCCTCATCACTTGGCTGTTAACGCAGTATATTTATACATCCGTCCCACTGATGGACTGTCAGTCAGAGAGTCGGGGACGAACTCGTCTCTCTGCTGATGGAGGCTGATCCTGGTCCACGTGGACACTGGTTGAGGTGTTTTTTAAAAGGTAGAAATGAGGACGAGAAACCTTAAAACTGTACTTACAGCACTTGAGAAACACACACACACACACACACACACACACACACACACACACACACACACACACACACACACACACACACACACAGAGTCGGGTCACAGTCACACGTGCACCCGCCCACACACACTGCACATCACACACACACTGCAGCGTCGCCACGCTGCTGTCGTACAGTTTCGCTCTCTGATGCATTTTGCTGTTATGAAACCGCTTTGATGTTTCTAATCTACACAAAGCTTCGCTCTCCGGGGCCTTTTCAGAGGAAAACACCACGCCAGTGTGAATGGCAATGAGAGTGTGTGTGTGTGTGTGTGTGTGTGTGTGTGTGTGTGCGTGCGTGCGTGCGTGCGTGCGTCCACGTGTTTGCCAGCTTTTGATTTCTACCTTTGTGTTCGTCTAAAGGACGATCCGTGGGTGTCAGATAATTAGCGCCGCTGCAGGGACCCCGCAGAGCCCCGCTTCATATTCAACCTTCACCGGATTACAGAACTTAACAAAACCTGTTTTTCCATCATTTTAATTCAGTTCGGGACGTTAACTCTCACAAACACGTCAGTGTTAGTGTAAGATGCACCAACCCTCCTGAAAAATGAGTCATTTTGGTCCAAAGCAGAACGTCCTTCTGATGGATCCGATGGCGTGAGACCGGCGTGGACGCTGCAGTCCTCCTGCAGTCAGGTTGTTTGGGACTGAGACTCAAAGCAGGTGTAAACTCTGACCATTGTGTTCAAGTAAAAATACAGCCAGCAGGCCTTCCAGGGCCGGTATGTTGGTCATCTGTCAAAGGTGAAGTGGCTTCAGGCTTCCTTCGTTGGCCTCATGGAGCCTTCTGCCTGGACGTTCAGCACTAACTGGGCCAGGCTGTGTCAGCGGGGTCCAGACCAGCTCCAGTAACATCAGGGCAGCAGGGCGCTGTGGTTCCTGCATGTCGGTAACCTGACCACTCATCTTAGACGCTCTGTGACCTTTGGTCCTGGGCTGCTTTCAGCGTGGAGGATTGTTTGATCCGATTCCTTCCTTTGAGACGAGTAATCTTCTTCTTCAGTCAGTTACGATGAATCTGAGCAAACGTTCGGTTCCTGCTCTCAGACAGTTTTCAGCGCTTCAGTTTAAAACACCTCACTGATCTTCAGGTGCTCTGAGTCTTTCTGGATTTTCTTCTGCATTTAAATTTTCATTATTATTACAAATGTTCTGTCCGGTGCTTCGTGTTCATCTTGATTCCAGAGTTGGATAAACTTTGTTTAAACCAGCATTTATGACGGGGGCATATGGCTGGGTATGCGGTGCCTCTGTGAGATGCACAAATGGATATATGATTTATGGTTTGATATCCGGTCCCTTGTGAAATCCGAACACTGCATCTGTTTTTCATAATTCTGTTTCATTACAGCTTTTTCATTTCAGTCCTGCAATTATAACCAAACCTAATTTGATGTCTCTTTATGGGACGTGCAAGACCTCAGTGGTCATTCATCACTGCCTACCAGAAAAAGAGATTCCATCTTTGTGACTTTGGGGGAAAAAGGAGAAAAATATCTATCTTGTTCCATGCATTATTCACAGAAATTAGCAAGCTTTGAGCTTTCAAAAGGCACAAATTGTTGTTAACAACTCCAAATTACCTCAGGGATTTGAAATTAGTACCGTCTGAGGCTCATTTTCATTCTCCAACATTTCTAATGGATTCATTTCAGAAGGGCCGGTAACAATGCATTCCCCATTATGGACAAATGGGTGGGTAATTTCGATCCTCAACAAAATAATTGCAAACCTCTTTAGCTCCTCTGTGGGAGAGGAGACTGACAGAGGGACAAAAGAGGCCACGGGGACAAAAAGACGAGGCAGACAGGCAGGAGACGGGAAAATGGCAGCCTGGTCAGAGGAGACGTGAGCGTGAGTCACGCGTCATTCTGTGGATCGATCGCTTGCATTAGCAGTCAGAAATCTGAAATGTGACAAAGCAAGAGGCTAACGACCACGACGTTAAGTCATTATTCTTTAAAAAGAATCCCACAAACACCATGTTTACATTCTGGGTGTAACAGTACTTCCTTGACTGTGATTGGCTGACTCTGTGAACACACACCTGTGACCGCATTACATCAGTATACCTGCACCACACAAACAGTTACCTGTCGCCTGCCGCCATGTTGTTTCTGAAAAAGGTCAAAGTGGACAGAGGCTGAGCAGTCGCCAGCTGAAGTCTGGGATGTCTCACACTTCAGTCGACTTCACGTTCACTTCAGATTCCTCCTGAGGTTCACACAACCTCCTGTGCAGGTACGATTACAGATATTTAGCAGATATTTCCTGCATCGAAGCAGCGACACTGAAGCACCGATGTAGAGCTGAGCTGACGGCTCGTTTGCTTAGTCATAATTAAAGAGTTCTTAACTTTCCTCATTTTGTTTGGTGACCTGTGAAGGACCACCTGCAGGACCCCTGAGAGTCCTCAGACCCTAGTTTGGAAACCACTGGAGCTAAATCGGGGCCCTATTAGACGTTGGAGGGGTTATCTGTCTTGTAGTCCTCCCGGCGGCCGTCTTCCATCTGATTAAAAACAGCGATTCGCCAACTCTCCCTCTGAGGATCGTGGGTGAGAGCATAATGTCTTCTGACACGTTCAGTTGCCGCCATCAATTGAAGAAGATGGAAAAAAAATACCCCAGGTTTTCTCTTTTTTTTCCCTCTTCCAGTGTTTCGTGGGAGGGCGATTTACCGACAACAAATTGCTGCGAAGACACATCAAAAGTCAATGAGATGAGAAAAGTGAGGAAGGATAGATGGGATAACACACGGGGGAGGTCTGACGGGCAGCAGCGCCGCGGCACAAGTTTCCAGGGAAAGAGGGAAATGACATTTCAATCTCTATCAGGGCTGATCTGGAGGTGGGAGGGGGTGGTGTTTCATCTGTGTGGAAAATTTGCTTTGAGAAATGGCCCTGGGAGGAGAGAGGAGAGGCGTGGACGCACAGAAAGATGGAGAAGAAGATGGAGATGGAGATAACACAAACACTGTAGGGGGGAAATGAATTGAGTGTGTGCGCAGTGAGAGTGAGCAGCTGATATCTCCCCACCAGGCAGACAGCGCTCACCTGAACATCAGAAACTCGGTGAAACTTTCCTCGCACAGCCTCGTTTTTCTGTCCCCCAAACAGATTCAGACTGCCTGGAGGAGTAAGGCGACGTGAGACAAACAGGAAGCTGGCTGTTTGAGCGTTCTGGCTGCTCCAGACTCGGACGGCGCAGACAAACAGGTGGACGCAGTTACTGAGCTTTCAGGACAGATGGTCTCTTTTTCCCTGTAATTAATTTTGTTTTCAAAGCAGACGTCTGTTCCTCTCTGCTTCAACATCAACCGGCATCGCCCACCGTCCCCTCGAGTTAGCGTCCCGTCCAGCGTCCCCTCATAGCACAGCGCTGACCGGGTATCAGACCCGTCTGAAGGTGTGTTCATGTGTCTTCATTCGTTGGACGTGAGGTCGCTCCGGGCGGTGCAAAGTGAGACGGAGACACATCTGTGTGAACTGGAAATGTTTCAGTCCACCGACGTCCCCGAGGGGACTGATCAGTCAGAGACAAATAATTAGATATTTTAGTTCAACTTCATCCTTCTTTCTGAGCTGCTCTTTGTCACCTCATTAATTCAAACCAACGGCTGCACTTTATTGTGAACATGGGACCTGATCTCCAGCCTGTAGATCAGCTCAGTCCCTGCGGCTCGGGGGGAGATCAGAGGAATCAGACGGTTCGAATCTGTCCCCTGCAGCCGACAGCTCGTGCTGTGAAACACCTCGAGTGGTGAGACGAGAATCTTGGCCTTTAACTCAGAGCCTCGCCGGCGCGTTCAGACAGAGAGCAGAGCCTCACATCGTTTACTCTGATTTGACCACGGGACCTTTTTTGTTTATTCACTCCAAACAGCCAATTTAGCAGCTGTACGTTAGCGGTAAGCTAGCAGCTCTGGACAAACACTGGACTGTGTTTGTGTTCAGCTCAGCTTCTGTTAACTCTGTCATGTCCCTCCACTCTCTGTCCCTTCCTGTCCTCGCTCAGGCTGAAACGTCCCTCCACTCTCTGTCCCTTCCTGTCCTCGCTCAGGCTGAAACGTCCCTCCACTCTCTGTCCCTTCCTGTCCTCGCTCAGGCTGAAACGTCCCTCCACTCTCTGTCCCTTCCTGTCCTCGCTCAGGCTGAAACGTCCCTCCACTCTCTGTCCCTTCCTGTCCTCGCTCAGGCTGAAACGTCCCTCCACTCTCTGTCCCTTCCTGTCCTCGCTCAGGCTGAAACGTTCTCACTTCAGGCCGGCTGGTCTTTGAGTCAGTTCACTCCAGCTCGGGCCTCTAAAATCGTTTTCTTGCATCTGAACTCCTCACTTGCATTCATATGACACACACACACACACACACACACACACACACACACACACACACACACACAGACGACAGCGAGCTCCCATCCAAGACACTGACAAAACTACCATGACAGCAGGTCTGGCTCGAGGACACTTCAGCAGCAGGATCCGGGGTTTGAACCAGCCACCCTGTGATTCGTGGATCTCTGTATCTTCTGCGTATCTGATTAACTTTCAGATGACACGCACACACACACACACACACACACACACACACACACACACACACACACACACACACACACACACACACACACACACAATAACCGGGTTATGCGTCCTCCCTCAGTCTGGATCATGTTCAGGACGTGATGTGGACGACACTGCAGGACTCTGCGCTGTAACTCAGGCCTGTTTCAGGAAACGCTGACTGGCTGTCGTGTGTTTTCACTGTGTGGACGCTGACATGCTGTGTGTGTGTGTGTGTGTGTGTGTGTGTGTGTCAGCCTCTAACCTGCATCGTATGCTAATAATAAAACGTCTTCGTGTTCAGCTGTGTGTATGTGAGAGGTCGTCATTATGTGTGTGAGGGACATATATGCCTGTGAAGGGTGGGGTGTGTGTGTGTGTGAGTGTGTGTGTGCGCGCTATGGGCCTGTGTTGTGTGGCCATCATGTAGCACAGAGGGACCCATAACTCACAATGAGAAGCCAGGTGATTAAAACTTCATTACTGCTGTGTGTGTGTGTGTGTGTGTGTGTGTGTGTGTGTGTGTGTGTGTCTGCTCTCCGACACACATTACCTACAAGCTGTTCAATCATCTATTGTTATGCATGCTTGTAAACATGAATCAGATAAAATCAAACGCAGAAGAAAACAGATGATTTCAATTTTTTTTTGATAAAATGGTAAAAATCAAAAATGGCTTCTTTTCAACACAAACACGGATTCGAGGAGACTCTCGACTATCTCTTCCTTCCTTTCCTCCTTGTCCTCGCTCCCTTTTCCTTTCCTTCTCTCTAAGCCTGAAGATAATTTCAAGGCTTTTTCATCCTCTTTTCATCTTTCCCTCATCTCTCCTCCTATCATTTGCCATCCTTAACTTTTCCTTTGTTTCTTTAGTTCAGTTTAATGTCAAGAAAAGAAGAAAAAATCACCTTTTCAAGAGCAGAAAGACACAAAGATTTGGAATTACTTACATTCTTTAGCCTCTTTGAACCCGTTTTTGTACTAAGTTACATGATAAGCAGCAAACTGAGACGGCCTTGACAAGACTGTTATTCATCGTGTAAAACAGTGTAAGATGTTGAAATGAGTGTGATTGATTGAATCAGTGCAGCCGCTCGCTCACACAGAAGTGATGACGACGCACATATCATTTCATGAAGAGCAGTAAGCTACTGTAAGACACCACACACAGCAGGTTCACCTCCAGAAGACGCCTTCATAAAACCTCATTCTCCTGTTAAATATTGATTGGTTTAATGGGAAGGGACGAGCGTCCGCAGTCCTGAACAGGGACGCTGTTAATCAAGGTTAACGTGACGTAGTTAAACAACTTTTCAGTAATTGGAAAAATTAATGAAGTGAGAAGTGTTGGAGCTCAGCGTTGCATAAATGATGACTGTCTTCATTCACAAAGGAAGACACAGCGCTGTGATTCTGCCTGCTCCACAACTACAGCTCCCATGAGGCACTGCTCGCGTCACATGCTGCTCTAACACGTCTCTGCCTTCATCAGTCTGAGCCTGTGAAGTAGAAGTACTCATACTGCATTCAAGATATTAGCATGAGCACCAAAATATACTTCAAGATTGAAGTTACTGATGCTCTCACTCAGCTGATTGACAGCTGGCTGCAGCTGCTGATGGATGGAGCTGTTGGTGCATTAATGTGTGTGTGTGTGTGTGTGTGTGTGTGTGTGTGTGTGTGTGTGTGTGTGTGTGTGTGTTACTTTAACACTTTTTTTGACAGACAGTTAAAACAAATAAAAAGCAAAATCTTTCCATATTTGGGGCACTTGTGTGCAGATGTGACTGTTTGACATGAATCTGGTTGTAAGAGCGCGTCTGTGTGTGTGTGTGTGTGTGTGTGTGTGCGTGCGTCTGTGTGTGTGAATGAGAATGAGCTTGCTCCATTTAAGATGTTTGAAGTGTGTGTCAGGCTGATCTGCTTTCAATTCAGGAAGTTTCCTAAACGTCTAAAAATATGATGATAAATAAATTCAGATGTTCGTCTGGTGACAGACCTCTGAACCAGCAACAACTCTCAAAAACACATTTGTATATTCACAGTAAAGGTTCATGAGGTCGGGTCGTGCTGGCTCACTAACATCTACTCGCTACCTCTGTTAGCTAATATACGCTAACAACGCTGCTGCTGTGTTAACCCAACACAATCACAACCAGCATGCAGTTAAACGCTCGTTCCCTGTCGGAAAAACCAAACTGTGACATAAATGAATCAAAGTGACTAACTGTAACTTATTTAGCCACCTTAGCTAGCTAGCTTAGCATCTACTGGTGTCTTCTATCAGGACACATCATTTACCTGCTCAACATCAGCTTCTGTTTAAAGTTGCTCAACATGTGCAAACAGCATTCTGTCCAAATCAAATGTGCAGGAAAAGGCCGTCAGGAGAGAAATAAGGCTGGAAAACACAACGGTGACAAACTGTCCAGCTTTTCACAGCCGGACACGCGAAGGGGGCGTCGCCTCCACACCTTTTCCTTCCAGCTCACTCGTTACAGTGAAATGCTGTGAACTCACCCTCTTGATGTCCTTGCCGAAGGTCTCGCTGAAGCTGGAGCCGAGGATCTCGAACTGGACGTGAGAGTTGGAGCCGCTGTCCTTAAAGTCCATCGTGCCTGTCAGACCTGTGATGTTGCCCTGAAGCGAGAAGCAGAGAGACGGACGTGAAAGTCATCTGACTGTTTCTGCCAAACGGTAAACTTTTCTGACTTTAATTACTGCAGTAATAAACGTCAGAGTCTCCTTTGCCGTGACCTCCTACTCGTGTTTGACTCATTTCCTTGTTATGCTACAGTTCACACACTCCGGTCCGAAGGAAAGAGCCGAATTTAACGGCGACTTTATGAAAGTACGTTTTATCATGTACCCATTGTAAAAGAGGCCTTGCCAGTATTGTTAACTTTAATGTTCAGGCAGATAAAATATAATGAAGTGACAGAGAGGAGGGAGACAGTAAAGCAGAGAGGGACGGATGATGGGAAAAAGACATGGAGGACATATTAAGATGGGTCAAAAAGAGTAATGAAGGGGAAAACAGCGGAAGAGGAAGGGAGGGAGGAGGGATGAAGAGAGATGAGGAAACGGCAAAGAAAGAGGAGAAACTGGCAGAAAAAGACAAACCGCTTCATCAAAGCGTTCTGCTGCGGTGACCTTTGAAGCTCGCCCTGTCTTTAATATCAGGTTGCATCCCATGATGCTTTGCAAGCTGCTAAACTGTGCGATGTTGACGACGGGTCGACAGTCCCAGCAGAGGCACGAAGCACATGAGAGCGCAGAAAAATCCCCCAGAATTCAGTCCAAGAACGAGCCGGAGCGGGTGAATATACAGAGCTAATGAATCAGAGTGTTTAATGGATGCTCAGCTTTATTAATTCATGGTCAGCGCTGTCTGCTCTCTGCCTCCCATGTTGATCAGCTGTCTCCATGGCTTCGACGTGGAATATCAACTGGCAAACAGTGTTTAGAGATGTACGAGATGTCAAATAAAACATCATTAGAGCCTGAGTGAACGAGCTGAATGCAGCTCAAAGGCCAGAGATGAAATGTTGCTGCGTGACTTCCATCAGTTCACGATGTAAAGCGAGACTGAATGCAGCCTTCAGCGCCGGCCAGCAGGCTGAATGTTGGTCTGTCAGCCGCAAAGGTCGCTGCCATTGTCACCTGGAGGAGAGGAATGTTTCATAATGTTTGCTTGCCATAAAGTCAGCGATTCTTCCCGTCCTTCACCTCCTGTTTGGCTGCCTGTACAGCGGAGTGGTGTTTTCTGAAGTCTAACTGATGGAAAATCTTTTCTTTGAGGGAAACAAGGTCGTGAGAGCAGCAATGAAACATGAAGCTCGAGACCTGACGGCAAAAAGAAAACTGTCCAGTGAAGTAATCACACCTAAAATGCTGAAGTTTAGCAATAAAACAGTCCATAAAATGTGTAATTTCTGAAGAGCAGACCTCTAAAATAGAGTGTTTAATGCATTTAAACATGCAGTTTTTGTTTAGTTTTTATATTAGCTGAACCGAGCAAACTGCTTTAGCTGTTGTTAAACCAAACCGCTAGCTAGCATGAAACAAACTGTCTTAGCAGTTAAACTGAACCTTTAGCGACCACATATGAAACTGCTTTAGCTCCTAAAAGGGAGCGTTAGCGTAATAAACTGTTCCCCCTGATAACTTGAGCAATAAAATAACATGAAACAAACAGTTGCATTGTAGTGTTAGCATAGCTAGCTTAAACCACACTGGTTTAAACATGGCTAACCAAACTGTTTTAATAAAACTATTTCAGCTGCTAATCTGAACTCAAAGCTAATATAAACCGAAATACTTCAACTAATCTGAACTCTGAGCTTTTAGCTAACCCGTGCATTAAAACCGTTATCTGAACTTAGCGAGTTTTGGAAAATATTCACTTGCCTTAAATCTAAATTCAGGGCTTGAATGCAATGAAATACAACAATGTAGAGCTCACGTACAAGTTAAATATAGTTTCAGAGATCTGATACTCCATTCAAACACTATATTCTACACACAGAGGTTGCTATAGTTAGCTCCTTCATGGAGAATTAAAGCTTCACATATGTAAGACTGATTAGCCCTGTGTACTGTCTCCATTAGCATCGACTGTTTAGGGTTGTGGAGGCAAAGGTCCACATGAGTCACATGTTGCATTAGCAGGTGGTGGTAACAGCACACAGGTGGGCAAAGATCATCAGAGCTTTGCATTGAGTGTTGAGTTGCAGCACGGGGCGTCTCCGGTAGGCTGCTTTAATTTTGGTGGTCGACTCAGTGCACACGCATACATTGGCATACCTGTAGGAGGAGGGGGGAGGAGGGTCACATGGTGTGATGCACTGAACAGAAAAAATGAACTCTGTTCCATCCATTTTTCACTCAGTCTTCGACTTCTCTCACAAAACCATTTTCCATCTCATCAGCAAGGCAGCCGGAGATGGCGGCTGGCGGAAATGTTCAAGTTGAAGGAAAGAAATAAGTGAAAAAACGAAATACCGCCACCTCTTCGAGATGTGCTGATGTACTGTTCTGCAGGAAAACAGCATCTGTCAAATTCAGACCTTGTAAATGACTTTCTGACACACAGAGTTCGAAGTTAAACAGGAACGTTTGTGTCGGTACCTCGAAGGAAAAGGTCTGTTTTTGTAACTTGGCTCTTGTTGTTTTGGCTTCATTCTTATTGATTATGATGCTGTTTCAGTCGTAGCTGCCACCGTGGAGATGGTGACAGTGTCTACTGGGATCAGACTGGTTTAAAAAAGTCACCACATGTTCATGTCCGTGAAGGTCTCGCTGTTTCTCTGCGACGGACACGGAACAACAGCGCTGCGAGGGACGAGTGTTCACACGTGAAAGAAAGATCAGTAATGAGCCGAGCGGTCGTTAGCATGAGAGACGTCAGAGAAATGAAGCGATGTTTGCAGTAGAGCCGAGCTGCTCTTGCTCTGAGGGACTCATCAGCACGGCTGAAAAGCATCTTTCACCAGTTGGACCACTGGTTGTGATTTGGATGCACATCAGGTTTCACGCTCAACGACTTTTCTCCTTTCGTGTTTCATCGGCTGCGTTTCATGTTTGATTTATCTTCCAGTAACAAAGAAGTTGTTTGTTCTTTTATTTAATGTTGGTATAAATCTAATCATGCTAATGCTCTCCTCCATCTTCAAAGGGTTTTCAAGTAAACCTTTAATAGAGAACAGCACGTCCTCCACCATTTAAAGGTATATTAGATCAGACAGGTTCCATGACGCTCCTCTCTGGGCTTCTGGGTGAGACAACAAACACTCCAGCTGCTAATCACTTCAACATCAATAAACTAAAATCAGCTTGAGATTGTAGGTGAACTCTTTGATCAACTATTCCATATTTGAGCTGCGTTTCAAACAAAGATCTAATCTAATTACACACTGATCACAAATCAAATATTTGTCTAAACATGAATGAATCATAACCTCAGGATAAACAGCGCATGTCAATCAGGCGCGCTGGCAAGGACGCGCACAAGGCCGGCCCGAAGCCGCCCGAGCGACAGCTCACTCGCCTCGTCTTCTTCTTTGGCTGAGCTGCTGCTCTGGAGGAAGAGCCGTGAATGCTAAAGCTCGACCAAATTAAATCAACATATCCAAACTCTGTGATCCCTCTGCTGAAACTGCTATCAATGAAAAAACCCAAAGCAGAGACACAGAGATCTGACAGTTTGCTTGATGGTCGTACGAGGTTAGATATTGTTTACAGTGTTGTCACGCGTGAACCAGACCAACCAAACGTTAGCATGCATTAGCAGGCCAAACGCCTGTTTTTCAGGTTCACCCCTCAAAATGTCTGAGCACATCTCTGTGTGCTGTTGCTTCAGCTAACGAGCTAATGGACTGGCTGCAGAGCAAACCTCTGAAACATTTTGATTTATTGACAGAAAGACTCTGCACCTTCTGGATCGTCTCCAGCATGGACCAGCCTCCGTTCCACGGCTTGGTGGACTTCCTGATGCAGTTGAGGCTTGCCATGCTGTGCCACTTCCTGTCCTCCAGCTTCCTGTAGAAGGCGTTGGCCAGCATCAGCACGCTGTCGTACAGGTAGAGGTTAGACACCTGGAGAGAGGAGGAGACGTGGAGGCACAGAAAAGAGAGGCCAGTTTTTAAAAAACACATGTAAGTTTAAAGTCTGATTAGCTGCACCGGCTCATCAGTCCCACACTGTAACTAACTGCAGACACTTTCTGTACGACAGTCAGACCAGCACGTGCTCTGTTTCTGCTGAATGACTCATTCATTTAATTGTATACCTCATAACTAATATTGTTCAGAATATGCAGTTTAGATCAGAGTTAAATGTATTTATTTATGTAATAGATCATGCTCCTACCCCCCCTTTCCCCTGTGATGTTGGTTTCTTCCAAAAGCTGCAGGATCAAATTGGTTTGCATGCACAGAGTTTTGGCTTTGGCCAGTAGGGGGCAGTCTTCCCTCTGGTCCTGATGAGTCCCAGTGCCTCGGTGCAGTGATGGGACGCTGTGCGGTGGTCATTAAAGATCCCACAGCGCTGATCACAAAGAGTAGGGGGTTCAGCGGCGTCCTGGCTGAGTTCCCACCTGATCATCCCCCTGTGTTAAGTCACTCTTATCATTATTATTATTATTATTATTATTATTACTTCTAATCGTCATACTGTTTATGCAGTTCATCTGCATTAAAAGCAACTCGTGTCCTGATTATTTAATAACTGTTTCTGTCTTTCAAGGTTTTCCTGAAGCTTCCTCTCCTCCACACACAATTTATTTCAACAGCAAAACCAAGAATCAGGTGTTCAGATTCAGTCTGCGCTGGCCGAGTTAATGCTGCATGTAACACACACAGCAGGCAGCGAAAACACACAACGGCCACATGTGAGACACAGCTGGATGCTGCATCATCTGCCACCACACACACGCACACACGCAGACACGCACGCACACACACACACACACACACACACACACACACACGCACGCACACAGACACGCACGCACACAGACACACACACGCACACACAGGAGGATGGTGTGGAGACAGTCAGCTAGTAGCCACTCTGTCCACATGTGATCGTGTCGTCTCTCACCCTCACACACTGTGACAAATCACTCTCACTCTCAAATACACACACACACACACACACACACACACACACACACACACACACACACACACACACCAAAGCAGGGAGCAGAGACCAAATGCAGGATGACAAATGAGCATCACTCTGTCCAGATGAGTACAGCTGAGTGGCATGAAGTCCATACAGCACGGTGCCTGAAGCCATGACACACACACACACACACACACACACACACACACACACACACACACACACACACACACACACACACACACACACACACACACACAGGACTTTTTCCCCTCTCATCCTCTTTTGTTATGGAAAGTCTAAATCTGAAGAAAACCAAATTACATGACAAGAGAAGTCACACGAGAAAAGAGAAGAAAAGCGAAGCAGAAGCAGCATCTGATCCAGATGTTCATGAAACAGCAGCATCAGTCATGAACTGACTGACAGCTGTTTGAATAGGGAAATCTGTCCTGCTGAGGGGACAGGCATGAATCATCATGTTCGACTTTGATGTCACAGATCTGTTTTTCTTTTCTGACAGAAACAAGACCAAGAAAACGAAGCGAACAGTCCCACTCGCTCCTTAGGATGTGATCAATCAGCCTCTGAAGTGGAAGACCACAATTGATGTAAACAGGCTTCAGCAGGCGTGTAGTGAGTAACATCTGAGGACATTTAACCGTCTCCTGCATGAATTCTTGAGTCAAATGTCCTTTACGGAGGATTTCCAGTGAGGACGGACAGGTTCAAAACCCTCATGTCATCTTAGGAGCCGTTAACAATCAACCTATTGTGTCGTTTAGGTATGAGGAGGACGTGGAGGACGGAGGAGGAAGACAGAAAGTGTGTGAGTGTGTGTGTGTGTGTGTGTGTGTGTGTGTGTGTGTGTGTGTGTGTGTGTGTGACCCTGGGGTTGTCCCTGTGGGTTTTCCCAGCTGTGCTGTTGGACATCTTGTGGGTAACTCCGCTAATCTCCACAATTGTCACGACAAGACGCAGTATTTGTCAGTGTGAGTTACAGTAACGGTTCTGTTTGCTGTCCTGAAATGTCAAACACGCACACACTGTGATGTTTTAGAACTGGAAGTGACAGTTAAGTGTGTGTGTGTGTGTGTGTGTGTGTGTGTGTGTGTGTGTGTGTGTGTGTGTGTGTGTGTGTGTGAGAGGGAACAAATGCTCTTGTGCTGTGTGTTTTTGTACATTTAGGAGTGTTTATTACCTCTGCCTGTTAAGATAAAATGTGTGAATTGAGTCCAGTTTGAGTAGAAATCTCATGCAACGTCGACACATAGGATCAGAGCAGGGCGGTGACTGCACTGATGAAGAACAGCAGAAGAAGAGTCAAAGCCAAGTCGAAAACTTTGCAGACTCTGCGTGTCGTCGTTAAACATTCAGCTGATGTCTGAGCGCTGAGGTTTGCTGTGTGAACAGCACCTGTGTGGGCGGGTGGATTTATGGAGCGCAGCAGTGAAGGTTCGGGGTCTGAAGACCATCAGGTAAGACTGGGGAGTCCGCTCCACCCAGAGGTGGAGGAGGTGGAGGAGAAAGATGGACAGCGGAGAGTATTCAGAGTGTTCCCGCCATCGGCCTTGACCAAAGCATCGGGTGCCTCTGTGGATTTGCTGATGTCAGAGAAAACGAGCGTGTTTGGAGCGACAGATCAGGACGGGCAGCAGAACAAAGCTGAAGTATGAAAGCACTTTAGGCTGCTCGTTGCTTTTTCCCCTCAGTTTAATCATTTGTCCCCTCAGACTTATATTTTGTGTCATTGAATGACTAAATTGTGCCTCAGACTGTTTCATTCATCCCCTAAAGCATTCATGCCCCCCCTCCTCCCCCCACTCTCAGTATGAGACACTTCAATCGAGGATCGAGATACGTGGATTTTGGTTTTTGGCGGTTCAACATAACTTTGTGTTATCTCTGTCATTCCTCGGTGAAGGACTTTGTGTCGGGAAGAGCGGGAAGGAGAGCCATCAAATGATTTCAGGGAGCAATTTAGCGACTCAAGGATGTAAATTATTCAGAACAAATTAAGTAGAACGAATGCACAAATTAGTCATTTGAGAACACAAATTCTTCACTGGAGGTGATAATTTATCAAAAAGTCTCCCCCCAAACACTGACTGAACACTGTTTCTCCAACCATGATCACTTTCAGACCATAACTTCTGCTAGCTCGAGCTGTCCCCAGCCGTTTCAGCCTCCATTTCATTTTGAAAGCTAACAGCTAATGGCTAGCAAAGACCAGTGAGGAGGACTTAACAACTCAGTGCTCTGTGTTTATTCTGCTGTTAAGTTTTCATATGGGGGTCTATGGGGATTGACTCGCTTTTGGAACCAGCCTCAAGTGGCCATTTGAGGAACTGCAGGTTTTGACCCTTCTGCATTGGCTGCACGTGACGGATTTTCCTTCCCTGACTGTCAAGACTTGTGTTATTTAAAGTATTTATTATTATTTGTGGGTCTGAATAGTTTATTTAAAGGTTTTGTACCTCTTTGTTTTATTTTGAAAAGCTATTTGTAAGTCTGTGTGACTTTGGGTTTTGTTTTGATCACGACAGTAGTATATACGTCTCAGGCAGAAGCACACAGCCCGTTGGTAAGTAGCAGCAGCTAACTGGATACTAGCCTGCTAGCGATGTGTGGTTTATAAATACATGTGTTGTGTTAATGTTTACCGCAAGCTGTCATTCTCTATTGAGTGCTATTTGGCATTCGCAGTTAGCAATTGGTTAGCGCCACTAGCTCGCATTAGCATTTTCCACTATCTTCTGTTAGCATTCACGGCTAACGCCATTAGCATTCTGGGCTAGTTCCTGCTAGCATTCTCAGTTATTAATGTTAGCCAAGACACAATAGTGTATAAACTTTTGGGTCTGTTGTGTTTTATGTGATTCAACATTACTTTTATTTATAAAAAGGACGTTTGACTGCTTGCATATTTAAAGGAATCTGTGTTTTGTTTATTTGGAAAATGAAAGCAGCTGTTTAGTACTTACAGTTTCATTGATATTATTATATGTAACTTTTCATATTTCATTTGATCGTTTCGGGTTTATGACCTGTGGTCACTTGTGGTCATTTTGATGTAAAAATAAAAGAAGACAAAGGACAAACACGAGTTATAGCATTTGTGTGCTTCCTGTCAAGCCTTTTCGGATGGCTAAATCTTAAAAGTCCAAACACTGACACTGCAGGCTGTGTTAACCTCAGATCAGCTCTGTGAAGATGGTCGGGCGCCCCCATAGAAGCCAACAAACACATCAATCAGGGAACTGCTGGTCTGGACAATCAGCTGTGAGTCTCACCTCCAGGTTCTGCAGGTATCCTTCCTGCGGGTCGCACAGCAGAGACGAGATCCGGTGGTTGTGCCTCATACAGCGGGTGCTGCTGTCCCTCCACAGGGGGAAGATCTGCCGGATCACCGTCATCCGCCCCAGTGCACTGTGGGTAAGCTCCAGGATCTCTGTGTCGCTGATTTCCTGCAGCGCCGAGGAGGCGGGACAGAGTGAAGGAGACATTATTGACCTGGCTCAGTCTGCAGTTTGTCTGCATATTAATCAGAAGAGCTTCAGTGAACATTGTTTGCCAGAGGTCTGATACCAGTTTAGAGACAGGCTGAAGCTGATTGGAGCAGTGTGTGTCAGTGAGTGTGTATTTCACTCTTAGTAACTAACCCACAGAATAATGTTTATTTTCTTTACCAAATTAATTAAGAGCAGGTTTTTCACACACAAAAACAGAGAGTGTCAAAGCCAAAGCGACGGGGGGATTCATAGAGGCCATTAAAAGCTTCCTTTATTGACGCCTGTTTAATTGCTTTGATGCTGAGAAACCCAATTATTTTCTGTGAGGTGTAATTATAGATAGTCTCAATCTAATTGTAATAGCATAAAAACAATCTAACACCAGGTTTCTTATGCTTTATAACACCAACATAATGACAGACCACGACTTAAGGAGAGTCCCAACCAGTGGCCAGGTTTGTTTTTCTGTGGCAGAATTGAAAAGTCGACTTTGTTGCATTCTTGTTATCCAATTAAAAATGAACCTGGACTTGTAAACAGAAGTTACAGGGATTTGCAGCTCATTTATTGGAGTTTTGCAAACATGTCATTCTGTCAGGTTAAAGTCAAAACAAGTTTGATTCCAGGTCCTGTAATTGCAGCCAAGGCATTAAGAACCCGTCTGCTGAAATGTACTTACACTCGTGTTCGGCAGACTCAAGAATACAAGAAGAATATGTGAGTATCAGTCCACTCACGTCTTAGATCTTTGTGCAACCCTGGCCTGAAGAATGTCTTTCTGACCTTTGGAAATGGGTTCACTGGGTTCTGTGACATTCGCTCATCTGCTCATCAACTCTGATTTCTCAACTTTTACCCACTCATGGAGGAAAAGTGGGTAAACTCCATCTGCAGAGGACAATCATGCACTGCTACTGACAGCTCCAGAGAGCTGCTAAATGGAACTTGTGGTGAGATTGTTTTAGGATTCATTGTGAGACCAAAAACAAAGGAAACCTAAGAGACGCAACACTGTTAGAGGCTTTCTTCAAGTGTGGACATTGACAACAGGCGGGAACTCTCTGTCTTTGAAGGCATGGTTGGACACGTGGTACAGATGAGATGGTTTGAAGCGTAGAACCATTTAGGACCTGGTTCACAGTCGGTGTTCAAGGCCAACCCAAAGGGCCAGTCAAGTTTATGGAGGCACTAAGTACGTATGTGGACAGGCCATACAGCGTATCTAACAGCTGTTACCAAGTCATGGACTGCCCACAGACTGGATATCCAGTCAGTATTCCTGTTTGCCAGGGTCTCTGCTTGATATGTCATCCGGATAACAGAGGATGCGATCTTACTTTCGCTCTCACACCTTATGTGTTTCATGCCTTCTCATGACCCACAGTGAGATCGAACTCTGTCCTCCAGAGTAAAACCTGAGTGTGAGTAATGTGAGAAATCAGCCTCAGACTCCCTTAGAAAAATCAAGGTGGTTTGTGGGTAGCTGGGGAGTAGTGGGGAGCCTTCATAAACTTTGTTAAAACTCTTTCTATGAATCCTTCGTAGCGTGTCGGCCACTCGGTGACGACATGAATCATCTGCCTCATTAACAGCAGATCAGCTGAGTGCAGCCTGTCGCACACAGTTATTTCTCACTGTGTATCATTAATTTCCCGTCGTATTGCTTCATTTTTCACACAGTTCTGTTGAATAACGCATCTTTTGGGGCTTTCATGGCACAGAGTAGACGTACAGTCAGTAATTAGAGGCCTGTCTCTTTCAGCCTTCTCTCTCTAAACGTGTTAGCTAATACGTCTAAAGACGTTAACACCTGTAGCCTGTCAGTGTTACGTTGAGTGCAGATGCTAGCAGCTTGGGTTTACCTGAGATCGGAACACAATGCGAGCCAGACCACCTCCAGATGTGCTCAGATCCGATCACGTTTACACCTCCATTAACATCCTTTTCTGGGTAACGTGCCGATATAAATCACATTTTAACAGCAGGTGTAAATAGTGTCAATGAGAGACACTTTAATACTACAATCAGTGTTCAAACTATTTTCTGGCACTCCACAGCCACCGAATGGAGGCAGAAGAGGATCTGAAATGGATGAGGTATTACAGCGTGATGGTAATGATCTGCATTCAGGCACAGGCATATTTTAGAGAGATTGGGAGGTGAGCTGAGGATCATGAGAGTCACCAAAGGAATCAGATAAGAGGTTTGGAGGGCAGTTATTATCCGAGAAACGCAGCCGTGAGTGGAACATAACCTCCACAAACAGGTGATGGTGTTTTCAGGAAAGATGGGATCCCGACTGAAGATGCTGAGGAAGAACAGAGTCCAATTTACTGCAGCTTATTCAGGAGCAATGAGGCTGCTGCTTAATGCTTCAGACACTACAAAACACGGCATGTTGAGATGTTTATCATAAACATGCTGTGAGACATTACCATACGACTGCTGTCAGACACTAAACCTCCATATGATGCCTGTGGCTCGTCATTACAAACCGGAAAACAAAGCTGTTCCACCACATTAAAGATGGAGAAATAACTGTGCCATTGGCCTGAGGGTGGCGCCACATGAATGCTTGTGTTGCTTCCTAAAACCAGAGGGTTTATCCTCTTGTCTGTGGACATTTTAGGACACCGGAGACTCAGCTCTGCCTCAGCTTCATCAGTCTGAGCTCCACTTTGTGAAACCCAGCTGTGCTTTGAGCTTCATGCTAAAGTTAGCATGTTAACATTTAGCCGTACAGGTTCAAATACTCACAGGTGTTAGCAACCGGAGTAAGAGCAGGTAACACCTCAGTGAAGGAGGCATTGCACATACATACAGAAACCTCTTATAACTCCACACCTCCAGATTTCCTTCACCTTCAAACTTGTAGTCTGACTCAGACTGTTAGCATATATGCTTACATTAGCTTGGGTAGATTCACACGCAGACCATGCATGGTGAAAGCACTGGCTATGAAATCTAATTTATGGACCAATCAGATGCAGCATTACTGATGCTCTTTCGCATAATGAATAAGATGAACTCAGAGTTTGGAGTTCATTTATTATCAGCGTGATTATTTTTCAAACAGACGTTTACCTGCTAATCCCCCGCTGGAGGAGCTCCCCTGCTCTTATTACCTGCAGTCTAACAAGTCATTAGCCTTTGGTTTGATTCTGTGCGGTGATGGGGAAAGATTAGAGGAGGATGGAGGAAGAAAACCCGGACAGAGAAACAAGGCCCTGATGGATTCAGCTGTCGTTACAGATGGATGGGCTAACAGCCACACCTGGAGTCGCTGTAATCTAACCTGGAGTCGCTTTTGTTCTCAAAGCGTCTGATTTGCATTTCAAAGAGAGGTACTGGTACCATTAACAGTTAGACTCCATTTTCATCTCATCCACTCCACCTGTTTTCCAAGGGATGCTTTAGGTAATTAGGTTTTGTTTAACATTAACCCATTTTCAGAATGCAGCCATGAGACGAACTGATGGCTCGGCTCACAAAGACGTCCTGAATAGAACAGTGTGTGAGGCAAGTTTGCAAAGGGCCCTTTGTTTGCTGTTCTTTTCTTTCTGAAGGGTTCATTTCCTGGTGGACAGGTCTTTGAATGCACCACAGAAACATTTAACATCGATTACAGCACAGTAAATCCTCATTCAAACAGTCTCAGGTTGATGATTACGAACTATTCCCTCGACGTCTTTTGACTGATGGCCTCCACAGACTCTGACACCATCTTCACTGCAACGCCTCCAAACATCAATGGCCTTTTCAGGAAAAGCAACATCTTTAGCTTTTGGTGAAATATCTCGACAGCTATTGGAAGAACTGTCATGATATCCGGCACAGTGCCCAGAGAACGAGCCATCATCTCGTGCCATCATTACCATCCATCCATTATCTATACCGCCTATCCCTTTCGGGGTTGCGGGGGGCTGGAGCCTATCCCAGCTACAATGGGCGAGAGGCGGGGTACACCCTGAGCCGGTCGCCAGCCGATTGCAGGGCCACATGCAAAGACAGACAAACATTCACACTCACACTCACACCTACGGACAATTTTTTAGAGTCATCAATTAACCTAATGAGCATGTTTTTGGTCTGTGGGAGGAAGCCGGAGTACCCGGAGAGAACCCACGCATGCACGGGAAGAACATGCAAACTTCACACAGAAAGGCCCCGCCTGACCCGGGGATCGAACCGGCAACCTTCTTGCTGTGAGGCACGCGCACTACCTGCTGCGCCACCGTGCAGCCCGCCATCATTACCTTTTTAGGAAATAAGCAGATTGGATCAGCAACTCTTTAACTGACTCATTGAATTTGGTGCACGCTTTATTCATGTCTTACTGCTGCTCTGCATGTTTGATCCTCATGGTTAGAATCAGTCCTGCCTGGCTGTGTTTTATTGCTCTGAGGTGTTTGCTTGTGTACTTGCTGCACTAATGTTTTGATGTTTCCTGTTGCTCTGCATATTTTGTATTGAGGAAATGAAAAAAACAACTTTGGTGAACAGCTTTTTATCTAGCGCCATCACCAGGTAGAAGTTGGCTTTGTCCTTTGATTTATAACTAAATACCAGAGAAACTAATGAGCCTCAGCTGTACTTTGCGTTTATTGCTAATTAGCTAACATTAGCATGTCAACATGTGGACATTAAAGCTGCTCATCATCCAGCGCCTCTGTGTCTAATCACAGCCTGTTAGCTTTGTTGGAGATTTACTCTTCACCTGCTTAAGAATCTCATTAGTATCCATATTATTGCTGTTATTGGCTGGCAGCTACCTGAACACAGAAAAATCCAGAGAAGGTAAGGAAGTCCAGGTAGAGAAACGCAGCACACACCTCTAGTGGTGATCACTTAGTATGAATCTATACTTTAGGAAAATCCTGCATGTTTTACGTTGACGGCGTTTTAGACAGATTTAGTCTCTGAGTGAGTGCGAGCAGCTCGGTCACAGACGGTCTGTGTGGATTTAAAACTGACGGTCAGCTGCTGCTTCACAGACTCGGTCTAACAGCAGGCCTCACTGCTGCCCGCCGAGTGTCTCCCCATCACTGCTCCCCCTCTGGTTAATCACTGTCCTCGCCTCCCCTCACCTGTCTCACTCATTACTGTGACAGCGCCGCCCTCTGTGCCTCTGTTTGTTCTCTCTCTTCTCTCTGTTTCTGCTCTGTCTGGAAGTCTCTCTCTCTCTGCAGCTCGTTTTAATTGGCGTCAGCGGCGTCGTCTGGTCGAGGCGCTTTGTGTCACCAGCAGACGGAGGGTGAAGAGAACAGTCTCCGATACTGTCGACAACCTGCCTGACGATGCTGCACCACAGAGCAAACACTGTGAGAAGAAATGCTTCAGTTTCGACCAAAACAGCGAGTCTTTTTTTTTATCGTGATCTCAGAAACAACTCAGTAACGTAAACCCAAAGCATTGATGGTGCTGCTTCAAGAAGACTTTAGTCTTTAAAAGACATAAAGAAAAGAAAAGGAAGTGCATATCAGCTTATCTGCAGCCTCTACCTCAGGGACGCTGAGTCAGGGAGGACAGGCGGCGAGGGAAAGGTAGTAAAAGAGGTTTGATGGGAAAAAGGACGGGAGAAGGTGTGCAGGCGTCTGACTCACCTGCCGCAACACACAGGATTTCACATGATGCTTCTCTGGTTCACCACTTTGTGAACACATGATTGGTCTAAAGGCTAAAGGACTGCGTCAGATTTAACCAACATTTATTTAAATATGAGCATCAGCTCAGACTGTGTCCGCAGATATCTGACGTTAAAGGACAGAAACATGTTTACTGAAACATTTACTAGTTTTCATCAGTGGATTTTTAATTTTCATGTCTCTGAAGCACTCAGAGCCGTTTTCAGTGTTCTCCACAGTTACTGTGGTTACAGGTGCCGTGAGGTTAATGGAAAAGCTGTAAAGGCTCTGACACACACACACACACACACACACACACACACACAGTGCTCATGTCCTCTGACTGCTCACTCTCTTCTGTTTGATCGGCATTAGAGCTGCAACTAATCACTAATTAAGCGTTTTGTCTACGAGCCCTCAAAATAAAGCGTCAATTTAAACCTAACAGAGGAAGTTAACGTCTTCTTTTGTCCAAAACCAGAAGATTTTCAGCTTCAAATCTTTTATTACAGAAGGAAACATCAAATTCTCACGTTTGAGAAAGTGGAACCAAAAAATGATTAAAGAGATGAACCTTCATGTGGTCCAAGATTTCGCTGACTGAGAGCGACATCCATATTGTCGTCAGTCGTCAGTGCGCTGCCTGCAAGCTCTCACGGTTTGTCCCGACTCTTTTGATTCTGGAACTTCTGTGAGATTGTTAAAGAATTTAGCCCATAAAAATGAAGCTTTATTTGAAGTAGGCTTTTAGTTTTTGCTTTTTGAAATCTTACATATATTTCCTGTAATCATGCTCCACAATCAGTCAAACTCGCCCCCTTACAGTAAGAGTAGTCCAGTTTTTCAGCAGTCTCTTCGATTGCTTCCCTCCAGCTGTTCCAGCTTTGTTTTTGATCTTCAGCTGATCCACCTCAAGCAGCACAACAAGAACAAATAAAATACACAGCCGCTCCAGTGATTACTGCTAACACTGGCTTTGGACACACGAACTGTGAGCGCACTGTCGGGGTAACTGTCCGTGTGAAAGCCTGATAAACTGACCGAACTTCCTCAAACTGCACGTGTCGAATGCGACATGAACGGACGTGGCACACCAAGCAAACATCTGTGTTTGCTGGAAATGTTCGCGTGGAGCCACTGGCTGAAGACTCTGGTTTATGCTGGCGTCAGCGGAGACATTCGAGTCTGGTTCAGACAGGAAACACGTCCCTGAGACAGACCACAGAGTGAGGACATCTGAGCTCTGTGGCACCAGCTAAAAGCCAGAAGGTGTTTGTGGTTTTCAAAGGTTACTTTCAATTTAGTTTTTGTTGGGGAGAAAAAACCTGAAAATTTCCCCACAGCGCGTGTTGACAACATGATCACAGAGTGGGTGGAAAGGAAAGAGGAGGAGGAGGAGGAGGAGGAAAGAAAGGGTGATATACTGAATATTTCTGAATGACTGAAACACTTTCCTGATGAAAGAGACGCCTTCACAGCACGAACAAGATGTTGCACTACATTTGAAATGCAGCCGGCGCAAACACGCATTTATCAGAAGAAACACATTTGATCATAAACTCTGTTTAACGGAGCAGAAAGCGCCGGCAGACTGAGGACGCTCAGCGCTCTTTCACTCCGTGGGTTAATTAAAAATGCAGAGTATAATTAGTTAAATGATGACTTTGAAACAAAGCAGAGGAGCGTAAGTGGATTAGGAGGTTTGCACCGAGCTGGGAGGTAAAATGAGAAAAGGCGCTGAAAACGAGCTCTGAGGTTTTTGTATTCAGCCTTCAGCAGATGACAGATCCCCTCGTCTCCCTCTGAATTATGCTGTTAACACTGTTGTCAGCTCAGTTAATTGCTGGGAAGATGCCCGGATATTGATACTGGGAGCAGAGCGAGGAATTAAAGAGGAAAGATAATTTAAAAGAAAAACAGCCTCGCGCTCGTGGAAGTCAGAGCGGCGTGTGCTTCAGAGGCGTCAGCGTTGTGGGATTTAACACAGTCCCAGCTGCGGTGGAGGGGGCTGTCATTTTCTCTTTTCACCCCCACTCATTTCAATTTTACTTCCAGCATGGAAAGTCGCCCACGCTGGTGGATCTCCGACTGAGGGGAAAAATAAAGGGGGACAGCCGCTGGAGAGAGGCAGCGAGCTTGTGATTTTTAGCCCAGACAGGAGTTTTTTTCATCTGAACAAACACACAAAGGTGCTCTTGAACTCATCCGACTTTTTCTGTTTTTCATTCAGAGACACTGTGCGGCCTTTGTCCTCTGCTCTGCTTCAAAATCAGCCGATTATAATGTCTATTAAACCAGAGTCTGACCTGGCGTGGTAAGACAACCAAGTTCAGCGCGTTGGTGTTTTGGTGCCTGTGAAAGATTTCCTCAGAGTTTCATTTATGTTGAGTTTGAAACAACGTGAAACACAAACGGGTCACTGAGAGACGGAAACAAGACAAGCCAAACAAAACAAATCACAGTCAGGACTGATGCTTACAGGTAGCGACAACGTTACCTTACTCACCTGTCTCTAACTGTGATGTACACCACACAACAACACACAGCAGCCATGATGCTGCGTCAAAGTCAGGAACTACAATCAGGTTTGTTTTGATTCCCTCTGAGGCCAAAATCTCTGATTCAGGAGGATGACGATACCAAATAAGTTTACATGCGTGTCATCAGTTAGCAAGGTTAGCTCATAACGGGGACGTTACACTAGGTGACTAAAAACAATGAATAAATTATTTAAATAGGTTAATGTCTTGGACAAACAGCTGTGAAAGTGAAGGATAAACAGTAGAAGAAGTTATGAAACATGATGGATAAATGATTAAAAAAGGGAGGCGACATTGGATAAACTGATGTAAACACTGACAGATGAACCTTAAGGAACAACACTGTGACAGTTCCTGCTTTGATGGTGTTTAACATCGGGTTTAAAATCATCTGAAACATGGCGGCTGGTGTCGATGCAGGGCTGCACAGACAGAGGACGTGTTTGTGTGTCACCTCTTACCTCGTTCACGAACACCCAGTGACTGTCTTTGGAGGCCAGATTTGTTTCCACCGCCTGCAGACACACAGAAACACACAGGGTTAATGACAAGCCTGCTGCTGATTTCATTCAACAGTGACGTGCAGGACGCGACGTGGCGTTTTATCGTGCTTCACGTTGACGTCATCCCGGGCACGGCCTCGATCACGGCGCGCCGGCTCTGTCGGCCTTTGTTCTCACTTGTGTCGCCTTTGTTTGATCGCGGTGTGTTTGCTTTGAAAAGTTCACCTCCCCCAAAAAACAACTAAGCCTCTGCTGTCGTCCACGATGCGCCGTCCTGCCAAAATGTCGCGCGACAAAAGCTTTTCAGGGAGAGCAGACGAGTGGTTTGCACTTATCAAAGCGCCCGGAGCTCGCCTGGTCCTCTGCCACCGCCTGATAATCCTAACAACACGCAGCATCCTGCAAATGATAGCGAGGCTGCGGCTGATAGCAGAGAGCAGAGCTCAGACGTGTTTAAGTTCTGTGGGACAGAAAACTGAAAAGTTTCCCTGTTTTATTATCCACAGGGAGCGGACAAAATAATGGAAACGCTACCTGAAAAGACTTGAAATGTGAAGTTATCTGAATCGATGGTAACTGACTGAATAATAATGAACCATCATAAAAAAAAACCCAAATAATTCTCCTTAAAGTCCTGCACTTCAACTCATTTTCACTTAAAGGACCATCGTGAAGGAGTCAGCGTTTGCTTTGTCCCGTCTGAGCTTCTGTAGAAACATGGCGGTGTGACATGGCGGACTCCGTGGAGCGGGACCTGCGATAGGCTAGCTATTCCCTCTACTTCTTGTCTTTATGCTAAGCTAAGCTAACAGCGTCCTGAGGTAGCACACAGACCTCCTCATGTAATTCTCAGCGAGAAATCAACGCCGTGTTTTCCACTTGGAATGATCAAAGTACTGAAGTTTAATGGTATGAAATACTGTTTTCAACATCAGGTCGCGTCTGGTCCTTCAGTGCGTCAGTCGATCGAGTTTGATCGGCTCCAATCAGCCTTTGGCAGCAACACAAAGACGAGAACGAATCTCTGGAGCAAACTAACAGCAAGTACACAGCAGCTGTGTGTCAGTGTAAGGAGGCGCGCACACACACGCACATGCACATTCACACACACACACAACGCACATGCACATTCACACACACACACAACGCCGCCATGCAAGCATGAGTGTGCACACACATATCAGTTTGTGTCACATCTTTGCTCGCGGTCCTCGGGGCTCAGCCTACCAGATGTTTTCTAACAGGTCCTCATTTGACTTCCAGATCAGCAAACACTGACACACTCATGAAACTCCACACAGCGATTCACACACGACTCACAGCAAACACCTGCAGGGAGCACACACACACACACACACACACACACACACACACACACACACACACACACACACACACCCTCCTCACTGCACCTCTGAGGAGCTGAGTGACAACATCCGGCCGTTCGGCTTGAATCGATCTGAAGACGGGATTCTTACACCTCTGTGTGTGTGTGTGTGTGTGTGTGTGTGTGTGTGTGTGTGTGTGTGCGCTGATGATGTTGTCAGATCAGGTTGACCTACAGGAACACACAGCTCTGCTCTCATAATACTTCACATCTCCTACTTGCAGATAGTACAGCTGTCACAATAACCTTTACAGGGCAGATGGACTGTAGGTGTTATTTCACACACACACACACACACACACACACACACACACACACACACACACACACACACTCCTCTAACAGTTTTATCATTCCACGTTTTCTCTTCTCTTTTGTTCAGGTGTTATTATAATTCATGTTCGGGGTTTGGTCCCTGGCTCCATGCTCTTCGGTGTAAAACGCCGCCTCTCTGCAGCTGCTCTCCATCCTGCTTTATTCTCTGTTGCTGCAGGCACAGACGTTGGTTATATCTAACGATTACATGTCAGCCCTTGAGGTGCAGGTCTGTTTATTCCTGCTTTAATGATGAGTGTGGATAAACAGGGTGGCTGCAGCAGGAGACGGAAACAAGACGGCAAATGAAAATAACAGATATGAGAAACAGAGGAAGAACATATTGACCCTGCATGTATGAAATATCTAAAATATTTCTCATGTCTGCATTGATGTTCATGTTCGTGTAAAGCCGACTTTTCTGAAGGTTATCAGACACAATCAGACTGAACATCTGTATCGAGCCGCCTTTTCATGGCCTACAGTGAACACTGATGGTGGCACAGCAGACAATGTCATGAGTATCCAGACTAAATTTCACGTCCCAGTGATGGACGGACAGACGCGCTGATGTCACCGTCTTCAGCCCGCGGGACACAAAGCGCAGCGTCTCCTGAAAGGTGAGGCGGCGGTGACACGCCTGCTGCCGTCTGGTTGCTCGCCCTGTCTCGTCCCCCCCTTTGTGTCGCCCGACGAGGTCGCGACACGGCCGCGACCCTTCGTGCTGCAGCAGTCGGCCCTGGGCGACGGGAGCGAGGATGACAGTGATGAAGGCTGACTCACATGACTGACAGCTGAACAAATGTGTGAGAAGCTCGGTGCGAGCGAGAGCGAAGAGCCAGACGAGACAAGAGGAAGTCATGCAGACATCAGGCCTGAGGATCAGGGCTGTGACTGCAAACACGGCGTCCTCTCGACTTTACACAGTTAGCCTTTTTCTTTTTCCTCCGACACACGAGCGCAGGGGTCCGGACTCTGATCTGTCCCACGAATGAAGACGCAATACAGACTCTTGTCACTGCAGGAGACATCCTCAGTATTTCATACGATACCGATGGAGAGAAGCTGCATGTCCTCCACGAGGGGAAGTTTCTCTGTGCTCACCTGAAGCCTCAGACTAACACCTGAGCCGACCTGCAGGATTCTGTGACATCTCAACTGGTTTGGAAACCAATCACAGTCCTAACCTGAGCGGTGAAGTGTCCGAGGTCCAGTCCAAAGCAGGTCAGTGGAAAAAACAAGCCAATAAAAGATCAGAAGTGCTTCAACAGCCAGGTCCACATCACGCACAAAGATCTCTTTTCGACTCTGTCCTCACTCTGTCCAACAGCTGTACAGACTGAAGGTCACGCCCGCTTGTTATTGAGAGTCCGCTGACCCTTCTCCTGCCAAACAAACTACTGATATAACCACGTTTTCACGCTAGAAAACCAGCAAACTTCTTTTACTGCTGGCACTACGAGGCCGACATGCTGATTTAAGAAGCTGCTCAGGAGCCAAAGATCATCAGGATTAAAAAAAAAAAGACTTTTCTGTGAGTCTGACCCACCGTCCCTGACAGACGCTGCATCAACACTGATTATATCCCGCAACAAATAAACAGCCCATACCGTAAAATCTTAGAAACCAAATGTGTTTCGTGCTGCCGACAGCGCATATTCACAGGCGTCACTGCAGCCATTATGGAAGTGAAGACTCCTCATTGTTTGAATGTGTGTATTTTTCCTCTCAGCAGCTGTTTCATCTGTTTGCTTTATTACCCCAACAGCACATCCACCTTAAAAGGTGCTGATGGAGTATTGATTGGCCACGGCGAGATGCAGGAAAGCTGCGAGACAGAATCAGGGTTACTAAATACTGAGTGATCAACTGGTTCTTCGTAGTTTCCGTTTTAAAACGTTAATTGTTGTAGTTTCATTCGTAAATGTAGAGAACAAGCAGTCGCTTTCCTCATGAAATGTGGGACTGAGTACGTTTGTTTGAGATTAAAACCCAATATGGACACTATGACATCATACGAATGCCAATTTGAGGATTCAATTTGAGGTTTTTCTTCCTTTTCCCAACAAATTCATCATTTCCTCCATTTTAAACATGAAATATTTGTGATCAGTGATAAGGACACACAAACATTGTTGGTTTACTGACAATAAGAAGCATTTTGAATCTCGGTGCCTCTGACTTGAAATATCCACTTGAAATTTTTGAAATGGTCTAAAACTTTGAAGGCATGTTTAACACTTAAAGGCGTGAAAATGTTTTCGATCCAGAAACACTTCACAGTGCAAAGATGTGGGAGAAATGTTGTGTATTATGTTGATGACACACACAGGAAGTGCTGCACACAGCTGAGAGAGGGAAGTGAAGTCTTTCTGAATGTTTACAGATGCAGAGCCAAAGAGCTGCTGTGGCTTTTTCAGTTTCATTTCTGCAGCCAGCAGCAGAGCTCAGGGGACGCCAGCGGTCCAGTTCGGGGGGATTAGGGAGTTAGCTCGTTCATATTATGCTCCGCTGCCTTCCCCCCTCTCTCTGGGCTTAATAGTCCTGACAACAAGCATTAACAGTGAGAGCAGCGGAAAGCATGGACGTTACACCAGGGACAGCTGCTTTTAACACCATGTTAATGGAACAGACTGGGATCAAACCCATGAGGACGACGCTCACTGGGGGAATCCGTCCCCGTGGCTCCAGAAACCGTCCAAAAACTCCCGGAAAAGCACCAAGTCCAGCTTGTTGCTGCTCTGATACGAGGATGTGGGGATCTTTACGTCTCTGTAGTTTTTTCTTTTTTCTGCACTTTAAATAATTCTACAGATTGTTCTGCACGATCAGAGAACAGAGCAGAGAGTCTGTCGCTCAAGGCGGGCGGAGGAACAGACGCAATATTTAGTTTGAAATAAACACCACTGAGATGAAGAGCAGAGACGAGGTGAAGAAGAGACTGAAGAGAAAATCTTCTGCTTCAGATGAAACGTACATCTTTATTTTGTGATTACTGTGCTGGCAGTGATGAGGACGACTGCATCGTACTCTTAAGATGAAGAGTGAGCTGAGCCTGAAGGGAAAGCTCTCAGTTCACTTGGTGATCTACTATCCAACACTCACCTGTGGATGAAGGCGGTCAAAACCAGTTTCAGTGGGCGTCTCGACTCACCTTTAACCCCTGAACACAGAGCGCAGCATGGCACTGACTGTGAAGCTGGTCATCACGACTCAAAGACTCAAAAGTCGTGGCTCTGAACGCTGCGCGTGGAATAAATGATGAGGTTCTGAAAGGTCCAACTTCAATCTGAGGACAGACAGATGTTTGCTACTCAAGTGAAAAATCTAACAGAGCACGAAAGAAGCTTCTTCAAAGGAAGCGACTCGTTCACACTGAAGGAGCCACTCCAGGTGGATCTGATCCTGGATCCCTCCCTGTGGACACCTTCTGAACACGTCCAACTGAAAGAAGCCCTGGGGACAGACCCAGAACAGCTGGGGGGGGGGATTAGTGGATGGATGAAAAACAGAGAATGTTCACAGAGGACAAGCTTAATCTGACATGAGGTACAGAAGCGTCTGAGGACGGTTGTGGAAGACTGAACGGACCTTTAAACCTCTGGACCTGTGATGGCAGAAGAAGGACTGAAGACATGTAGTTTGCAGAGAGAACGGAGCGTCTTTAGTTTGAGATACGGAAAATAAACCTTAAAGACGAGCAGAGAGCCTCAGCAGTCAGCGCTGGACTGTTTTGTTTGACATCACAGCTGAAGACCGTCAGGCCCTCAGAGCGGCTTTGACATTGAGGATTCACACCTTCACTGGGCTCTGGGTGGGACTCTGCTCTGGTATTGAGCTTATTATCTGTCTCTGCAGCACAGTCTCCCATTGAACACAAAGACAGCCGACAGCCTCAGTGTAATGAGAAGCGACACTCCTGTGAACACGCGTGTGCGACAGCGAAGCACACGGAAGCTTTTTAGAGTTTTATTTGAACACATTCGGACGTGTTTCGAGCTGTAGGGTGTCACAGTACTTCAGGGAGAGCTGCTTTTAACAGCAACATGATGACCTCCATCCAGGCCGCTGAGACTCCAAGAATGACCGGAGGTCAAGCTGATCCTGTCAGGACGAGTCAAGACACTTGGAGCGCTCGCCGTCTCCTGCTCGCTTTGTCAGAGAGCGAAAAAAAAGCCTCCTCGTCCTCTCTGAGAGCTGAAGCCCAGGAGAGCTGTGCTAAAAGCAGCTCTTCACGAGATACGAGTTCATGTAGGACACGGAGAAAGCCGTGAAGGAGGAGGGTTCATGTTTTGGTTTTGCAAGCTGGTGTACAAAAAGTCAAGATGGCGAGTTGAACTCCCTGAGCGCCCAAATCCTGGAAAAACAGAACACTTACCCCTCGTGACATCGAGCTTCACTTTTATTCAGCAGGGTTTGAGAGCTGCCACCCGTCACGGTGGGCGGAAGCACAGCAGAGGTGCAAAAGGTTGAGTGAGACGAGCGAACGTGGAGCTGCTGATGTTAACGGCGTGAAGCGGTGTGAAGCTTCGACTGCGTGGGCGTCTCCAAGCGCATCTGCTATTTTGGTTAATGTAAGAGCAAAAGGGAAGAGTGAAGGTGAATATAGATTAAAGAGTGTCATGGTGAATCAATCATCAATGGTTGGGGAATATTTAATTATTATTGTGTATTTTCATTTTAAGGATTGTTAAATAATTTCTGCTCAGTGTTTCCTCTGCTGTCGAACTCCAGCTCAGTGAGCGGACCTGTTTCCACACGCCTCTCTTTGCCTTGTGCTGCCTCATTTGAATGAACCTCCACCTGTCTCCCACCTGCACACTGGGCCACAATCACCACACAGACGAGCATTTCAAGGTCGGGAGGAGGCCGGCGGAGCGCTGCTCGTGCCCGTCGAGCTCCACCACGAACAGAAAGGCATCTCATCCCTGTCTGCCAGTGCATCAGAGTGGATGTGTGCACTGAATGAACTGGTTTACTTATTCCAGTGACAGCAGTGTGGTGGGATGCGCTGGCACTGGCTTCATCATTGTGCTCAAAATAAATCAACTGAAAGTCTGACTGGAAGAGAAACTGCACTCCTGTGTCTGTGCTGCTGCTCCGATCACGTCCTTTTTGTCCACATGATGAAAAGATCAGCATTCTGACCGCCTGATCAATAGGTTACTGATCAATAGCTGGACAAAGATCATCCTGGAAAAGGTCATAAACAACAACAAAGTGTCCTCAGTGGAATATTTCCACAAACCTTCCACAGATTCACATTCAGTCATTCATCAGCACAAATGACACATTTCACAACAGAGTTTTACCCAGAGTGCTTTTCACAGGAAGAACAAGCTGAACGTGGAGCTAGTATTGTTGTGTGTGTGTGCGTGTGTGCGTGTGTGGGCGGCGAGTGTAAAGACAGATAGCATGTCCTCCTCTCGGGAACAGGCTGAACGTAAAGCTCCTCCAGGACGTTTTTTCTTGTTTCATTTTGATCTCATCAAAGCAGGAACGAGGGAACGACTCGTAGTATCAGCTTCGGTGGCGATGAACTCGCACGTAGCAGCAGAGGAAGAGGAAGATGAAGGCGGGGAGGAAGTGCAGTGGTCATATAAATCTCTTCATATTTACATCTACTGTTAAATTTGCTGTACTGTTTCTCACCACAGTTACAGAAGAAGTGAGACTAAATGATCTGAACAGCCAGTTTGTTTGACGCGACAGACCAACGAGACTTCTTTCATCACGGTTTGATGAAGAACATCATGATACTGATATTACAATGAATATTTAACAGATACTATATTGACGGCAGTCGTATTCTGCACCATGATTTGTCCTTTTTCGTGGAGCCTGCGGATACATTTCGCATTCATTACTTCCTTCAACAAACTGGAGAAAATACTTCATCATTTGCTGAAATAAACTCCACCTGTGAAAGACTTTTCCACCTGAACTGTGCGCTCCGACAACAGGAAAGTGACCCAAACATGAAAGTTTCACTGAAAGTACAAACACTCCCGAGGTTGGCAGGCACAAAATAGATCTGCCAAACAGCACTTTCTTTGGTCACTTTGAAAAGAAAACTCAGAGCACTAATTAATATTTATATAATATTACTGGACTTGACAGCAAATATAAGCCTGTCCCAATTAAAGGGTGCTTCCCCCCACCTGTTTGAGGATTTATTGTGAGTTTCTATGTTGGTTATATACAACCAAAGCTCAGGGCGCAGCTGTCTGAGACTGTCTCTGTCCTCCTAGACTGTCTTTGTCCTCTTAGACTGTCTCTGTCCTCCTGCTGAGCTCCACAGGCAGTAATGAAGCTAAGACTGAATTCAACACGTTAATCAGACAAACTTGCTAACAAACTGTGTGCAAAGATTCGTTTGGCTGACGCCACTGAAAAAACATGATATTTTTAGAGGACTGTGCTGGCTTGACTTTGCTCTGCTCTCAGAATCAGAATTGGTTTACTGCCAAGAAAGTTTTTCCACACGAGGAGTTCGCTTTGGCGGTTTGCTGTATCATAACAAACATCGCAAGCAGATAAATGCAACGGAAGAGAAACAGCAAGCGCTGCAGGTACAAAACAGTATACGAAGAAATTCTAAACTACGTAAAACAGTAAGTGTCCATATATGTCGTGAGTTTGTGAATAGCCCCTGCAAACCTCAGTATGAGACCCTGTTAAGCACTCGCCGTGCAGGCATGGTAATGCGGTCCTCGCCTCCGCCTCAGAGGCCGTTTCAGCCTCCCGCCTCCTCTGCTCCGCTGGAACTGTGCCGAGTACAAGACTCGTTCTGACACCTCGCACAACCTTCACCTCCGCGGCAGAGACGACTGTCTGAATTTCTGCAGAAAAACGGCGTCGAGGAAAGACGCAAGCGGCCGGAGAGGAATGTGTTCGGATGAGAGAGAAGAGATTCGATCGATTTCACGGATTGTCTGCAGCTCCTGAAAGCTAAACTGCTCTCTGTTTGTGCTGGTGAATTCACAGATTTAGAATTTATAATCCCGAGCAGAGAGTGAATCTCTTTTACCTCAATGTAAAATCTGACTATAATCTGAATAATCAGTGGAAACACTTTTCTAACTATAAAGCCTGTAAGATAAAATGTCTGATTAAACGGTTTCAGATCTGCTGTCACTGTCAGGGCGACGTTTGTGGAGGTTGTTGTCAGTTAATAAAGGTGAAATTGTTTATAATATTACTGTAGGTCTGTACAAACGTGAATGAAGACCAGCAGAAGCTGTTTGCAGACGGCCATCGAGTGTGTTTGCTCCACATCCACCTGAGTGCGCCTCTCAGACCTGAAGAGCGAGCCACTTGGTGTGAGATCCAATTTTTCACCTTGTAAAAGGTGAAAAACAGGAATTGTAAGTCGAGATATTTTATGTTGAGCCTGCTTGTTTGGCGTTTTTTCAACCTCGCACAATTTCAGAGTTTCACATCCATGCAGAACAAACACGCAGCGCCTGAAGCGACGGCTTTGATCTCAGGAGGGTTCAGAGCCTCAGAGGTGAAAGTGAATGAATCATCTGAGCGACCTGCAGCTCAGAGCATGACGTGAGGCTCAGATGTCTCTGCAAACAGCACAATCTAAAGAAGTCCTGCATGCTTTCATCAATTTGCTGCTATAATCACAGCGTCTCACTGAGGAACACACTGAAAGATTCATGATTTGTTCAGTTTCCAGACGTGAAAAGATGCCAAAAACCATTTTCAGACCAAACACAACAAGAGCCATGAATTATGAACCTTTTAGAAAACTGCGTGTCAGGTGGATGAAGTCGACTGGATTACATAACGGCAGAGCGTGTTTCCAAAATTAAGCTAAATGTTTGGTCCTCAGCTGGAACCGATGGGCTTGGAGCTGAGCGCCACGGACAGGAAGAGAAATGTTAAATAACACCAAACATACTCGGGCTACAATATTCACAGTGTGAAGCGGCCTTTATGTGCTGGATTCTTACGTTTTAAGACTCTTACAAGCTCATTGGCACAGCACACTGCGATCAATGGCTGCCTGCTGGAACAATTCATACTGGACAAAGTGCATCAGTTAACAGGTGTAACGTCAGTGTGATTTGGAGTCCTTAACCATCACGGTCTTATGATAGTACTGTGGGACCTGACCAGTACAACCAGTCTGCAGCAGGTGCTGGGAGGCAAACATTTTACAAATCATAGCTGATATTCAGCGACTGTTTGAGGAATTCAAGTCGACCACTTGAACTTTTGGCTTTTAAAATACTCTAAACTGATGAAATAAAATATTCCGCCCCCAGTCTTTACCCTCTGATTATAATACTTATGTTCCTCTAACAATGTGCATACGCTTCTCTCATGACTCACGAGCACCATTAAGTCATTTTTGAGAAAATGGATTCAGATGTCTGCATTTGGCTTCGTGTGTGAAACTGTCACAGCTTTATTTCTGAAAGGTGGGGAACAGAGACGGAGGACTAACACCTCAGAGATCTCACATCCAACTTGTTTGTCTCTGAAACTTTTCCTGCACAAAACTTGTTCCTTAATGTCACCTTTGTGTGGCACTTCAGGGGCATAAATATGAGGAAGATGGCCGCCTTATGGTTCTTTATAACCGGCAACTGCGCTGACCTTTCAGAGAAGGGCTTCATTACAGGAGGCGACAGGCGACGGGAGGCTGGCGGAGCGGTAATCATACCAAACCCTCACACTATATTTGGGCTACAGAAAGCCAGTGTACAGGCATGTAATGACACACTGCATCTCACACTGTGTCTCACACTGCGTCTTCTTCAGTCTCCGATCGTCCTCACAGGTGTCGTCGTTATTTCAGGGCTGTTATCTGCTGCTCCTTTGTCTTCTCGGTGAAATCAGGTGATGTCGTTCATCACTGTGAACTAATTGGAAAAATAGTTTACAGTACTTCTCCGCTGGTTTGACGCCTCGTCGGGTGTTTCCAGGTCTTGAGGAGTTCTACTTCATATGTTTTAAAAGCATTTTAAGCCTTTAGTCTCTCAGAGGGAGCTGAGTGATAAATGTCCTCTAGTGATGTCACTTGAGTCAGTGTCACTTGAGGACTACAGGTTGGACTGAAGCTGTGTGCAGTTAGAAAGAAAAGAGCTAACCAGACCTCTGGAGCTGCTCCTCAGCTCTGCTGCAGGCTAAAGCCTCCAGGCTACATTAGCTGCTGCTAGCACAACACACACCACAACCACTGACTCAACTGCCTAGAGTCTAGTTGCATTGTGGGTAATATGGAACCAGGTTTTGACAAGAGTGTGTGAAATGAAATGTTTCTGCTGGTTTGTTCCTTTTCGTTTTGAACCGTCCATCGTGTGTTGGACAGTTGTGGGTGTGTGATGCTAAACTGGTGGAGGAGTAGATATTTATATTAAATAACAAGTATAAGAATTTATAAAATAAAAAGAAGAGATGAAAACTGAACTCAGAAATGGCAACAAAGACTGGGATGTGAGGATCACAAGCTGAAGACGTGAAGAATAAATGATCATAGTCTCTTAACTTGTGAATCTGTGGTCACTCAGCATGAAGGTGGTCGTTTGTCTGGAGGCACTGAAGTTGACAGTTCTGTTAAACTGCAGTTCACGACACTGGTCACCACGCAGCTCGTTATCAGTAATTATCCTGATTGATTTCGTCACATTAGCACCACCTTTCTGTAAAAACATACCAGCGAGAAACGAGAAGCCAAAGGGTCAAATCGTGAAGCGTTCTCATCATTTCACATCTGCTCCTTTTCTAAAGGCTATGTTTGGGAAAGAGGCCTTATGGTGCAGTCATGTGACCGCAGCCACTTCACCAAAATCTGCCCTCAGCCCGGCAGTGGACCCGGAGGCTTGGCTGTATTGATTTTACTGGAATCACCAGCAAGTGCAAGAGTAAGTCAAGGTTTTCTTACTCGGCAGCCGCCTGACATTGATTTTTTTCTCCTGATAAGTCACTTAGAAAATTGCCTTCCCTCCTCAGTTCATACATTCAACTTTCTTCCTGTAATGGATTTCATGAGTGACAGAGTGACTGAAATGTCCAGGCTGCCTCTGATATCCATCAGGGCTAAGTGGTTATTCTGCCTAAACGAGCAGACACACAGGAAAATGACAGCGTATCTGAACATGCTGTTATTTTGTTTTTCCATATTAGCTGCGACAACCTTCGTGGCCAATGTTCTTTTCTGCTCCACCATATATGACTTCGCCTCCCTCTGCGTCAGCCTCCTCATCACTCCCACTCTGACAGGACGAGCTGGGCCTCAGATCATCCCCGGTGACTCTCCTCCTCCTCCTCCTCTCTCTCTCTCTCTGCTTCGCCACCATCGCTCATCCCTCCATCCTATCACACCTGCTCACAAAGGGGGACGGCGAGCGAGCAGGCGAGCGTCAGACGATGGAGATCGAGATTGAAGAGGGACTGAAATGTCCCGTTTTAAAGAGTGCTGTAGGTGGTGAAGAGGTAAAGGTGTCTGGCTGAATTATAATAAGGTCTGGAGAGGACAAAGGCAGTTCATTACACCGTCTGAGGAGCAGTTAGTGTGTGACGGAGGGTGAGCTATGCAAAGCCATTTGGTCAGTCCTGATTTTCTGATTAGTGAAATACCGTCATTACACAAGATCGTTAGCATTACAAATATTAACAGTTAAACTTTGGCAATCAAGCTGCAAATTAGCCTGGAAGCATCTCTCGATTCGGCCAGTGGAGATACTTGTAGGATACTAAAACAACGGAGGCTCCAACAAATGATTTCCTCTGCGTCCATTCTGCATTAAATCTGTACGTTTCCACAGCTGCTGAGTCTGACAGGAACCCTTCAATCAGCCAAACAGCCGTTTTATACGCCTGCAGAGCTGCTGATTACGTCTAATAACTATGTTTTTGAACATTTAAACCCTGCAGTGAGGCTCTTCAGAGGGCAACGCTTGTTGGCTGGTCCATCACGTTGGTTCAGAAATATCTCAACAACTATTGGATGGATTGCCATGAACCTGAGTTCAGACATTCATGTTCCCAGAGGATGAATCCCAAAAACCTCTCCTGACTTTTCATTGATCTACTGCAACAAGCAACTAGTTTATATGTCTGAGTCACAGCAAACAATTAGCCTATCACACACAAGTTAGAACATTATTCTATATACTTTTAAATACTAATATTAAATGATAAATTATACAGCAAATGGCAGAAGAAAGAAAAGAACGTTGTCATCATGAGCACGTTGGCGTGACAAACTGCCACGATGCTTCTTCATTTAGTTCAGCAGAAAGATCAAAATCAAACTGTGGATTTCTAACGTGTGCTCCAGTTATCATGTTTTCTGGAAAAACACATACAGTCTCATAGCAGGAACGGGATTATCTGACGTTCGTGAATATGCATGAGTGTGTGAGCATGCATGACAAAAAGCCACAGCATGCTCTCCTGTGAGGGGAATTAACAGGTTGGAGCAAAATTTGGTAAAAGGTAAGATTAGCTTTGAACTGGTGAACTGGTGAACACCTCCTGGTGATCTGTTCTTGGTTTCATTTACTGGTGTGTGTGTGTGTGTGTGTGTGTGTGTGTGTGTGTGTGTGTGTGTGTGTGTGTGTGTGTGTGTGTGTGTGTGTTTCTGACAGAATGTGGAGTAAATGGCATCACGTCCACACACCTCCAGCAGCTCCACTAGAGTCTGATGTCAGAAAATGTCTCAGTAACTGAGCACCAGCCGGCACCATGCAATCACTCTCCAATCTGCCTCTCTGCAGGAAAAACTCCCCGCAGCGTGGCCATGACTCGCTCCACTTTCAAGCAAACAGCACAGCCGGGGACACTGCAAGGCATTCTGGGACTTGTAGGACATCAGGGAATTTGTCACACCATGACAGTAAAAGCATGACCTCACTGTGGAAACAAACAACGTCCTTATGAAGGTTAATTCACCAAATAGTCTCTTTTTGAGTCTCTACATGCAAACTACATGCATCTCCCTCACATTAATATATTTAATTGTCATGTTTGCAAATAGTTCTGTAAATGTGAAGGCTACAAAGTAAAGTGCACATCTCTTTGCCCTTCAGGGCTTCGCAGCTTCCTTCCAGTCACCTGCTTCATTTGCTGCTCTGCGGCTTGAGTGACAAATGAACACTTAAAGAGTCGAATGGGCGCGACTGTTAACCTGGCTGACACCAGGTACATGGTTAATTACTGTGAAAAGAGCTGTTTGGACTCAAGGACATTTCCACTCCTGTGACTTTGTGTCGTGCTGTTAAAGAGGGTGATGAGCAGGAGCGTTTGTCTTCCAGGAGCCGAAGGCTGGACACCAAAATATGACAAAACAAGACGAGATTGGACAAAGACGTCAGTGGAAGCAGCTGTCCACTGACTCTGTGCACTTTTAGTTTGGATTCATTTCTCCTGCGTCTGACTCGCCTCTTAGCTCCAGTGAATGGAAACCTTCATGCACACGATGCGTTAGGTGTTCTGTTCAAGCTTTGTGTCTCTTGGTGGTTTCACCATGACGAGTCGGCTCCAATGGTTTTTCCAGTTTGATGTGGAAGAACTTGACTGGCCCACACAGAGTTCTGACCACAGTCCCATCCGTCACCTTGGAGATGAACTGGATCCAAATGGGAACAGATCCCTGCAGCAGGTTCAACATCTGGTGGAAAGAGTGATTTCTGAGAGGAAAACTCCTGGTGTGACAAACAGCATCCACCTGTTGGAGACGGTAACCCTTTGTGATTGCTCGGGTTTACTCTCGGTCTTTCATTATTTCCATTCTTCAGAGCTCCTCTTTGTCTCCTCATCATCAGGTGACCTTGATTGAATCTCTTGAAACTCCACCTGAAGCCTCTCTGGCATCAGGAGGTGAATAGGGATGAAAGCTGATGAGAGAAATTAGAGGTAAAGAAGAGGAAACTCTCGCTTTCATGACGTCCAGCGATCACGCTGACGGACATGTGGTCCCTGACGAGTCTGTCTGCAGAACGTTTTCTATGTTTCTATGTTTTACATGCACCCCCAGCAAAATGCTTCGCTAAGGCGCTCCCTCCTACGGCGTCCCCTGCGGGTCATTAAAGACGCTGATGTTTTTTTTTTTTGTTGCTTTTGGTTTCATGAGCACACTCTGGGATTTAACTGGCGCTTTGGCTCCGAGCGCCAGTTCAATTGTGACCCGCTGCGATGGTTTTCTGCTGCGTCACAGGTCTCCTTTGTCGCCTCCCACAATGCCTCACTGTGAACCGCTGAACGCTGCCGGTGGATTAGGAGTCAAATTCACAGCAAATGTGAAAGACAACTTGGCAACAGTGGCTTACTGGGAGAGTCTGCACTTCACTCAACCAACATGTTAGACTGGAACGGTGACAAGTCGCTCTTTCATTAAATCCACAGCACAAAGCTCCCACAGAGGGCACCGCACCCTCGCCCCCCCACCTCTGGCAGAGTGTGAAGCTAAAACCCGACAGACTGTGAAAAGACTCGCCGTCACACCACAGAAGACTTCAACCGGCCTGAAAAGCAGCACTGCAGTGAGAAGCAGCTGAGACTGCAGCGTCTCAGAGTGTGTGTGGGCCACACGGACACGACTGTGATTACAGATCACTGATATCATCGTCAAAGCTGCCGTGACTTTATATCAGCAGGGAACCAATGACAAAGGAAACGTGGCCGCTTTAATTCAAATAAGCCTGTAAGGTCAAAACATGTCAGAGTTTGTATTCTGCTGTCTTAAATGTCTAATAATCATTCAGCAGGTCACAGATTTGGATCATGTCTCACAGCATGTCTGTGTGTACTCGACTTCAACAATTAAGCTTTCTGTAATCAGACCGCACATCTGGATCAGGAGCCTGTTGCAGCGGCTGAATGTAAAGTGGATCAGAGCTCTGAGCGCAAAGTCAACTCTAACTTTGGAGCATCGCTGCACGAGTTGGTAAACTAACTTGTTCCTGCATTAAAATGGACAAGTGAGACTTAAAGCGGCTCCCCTGAATCCAAAACATTCAACAAGCGGCCGAGCAGCTCCTCTGAGTCCAATCACAACCTTAAAGCCACTTTGGCATTCATCAGGCTCAATTTATTCATAGGAGTGTGGTGGCGGTGGCGTGGCGCGAGACAGATAGAAGCGGCGGCAGCGAGGGTCATTACCAAACATCTCAGACAGACATCGCGGGGATCGTTGCAGTTATTGATCTGTCTCCACAAGCCTCAGCGAAGCCCGGCCTCGCCGGCCAAACTCGGCTCCAATTGGCCGGCAGGCGTCCGAGGTCCAGCTGTCATCTAGTTTGCATACAGAGTGAGGGAGTGCGGCGCATAATGACCGCGAGAGGAGCGTCGCCGCGGCAGAGCGAGCACATACAGACTGACAGAGAATGCTTTCGACCTCAATTATAATATGCAGATGGGACGACGCTGGAAAGACAGAGACAGAGGAGGATGAGGAGGGAACCAGGTGGGTGGAATTTATGTGCCGGATCAGGAAGATCCAGATCTTTTTAAAAATACTCGTTCAAAGAGGAGGAAGGTAGAGCGACTGAGAGCGCGACGAGGGGGAAATGAAAGAGACGTCGTGCAAATAAGCAAGTGGTAGTTTGGTGAAAAGAGGCGTCGGTGCTCGAGGAAGTTTTCAGATCTTTACTTTAGCAGAAGAAGCAAAACCACAACGTAGAGCTGCTCAGTTATCCCTGACAAACCGCACGAAAAGACTAAAACCAGCAGCGAAGCAGCGACTAGCGAGAAGCACGCGCGCATCACAGCCTGATAGATGAGCTTCCTCTGAGCCGCAGAGCTCCATTAAAAACACATCAGCAGCCTCACTGTTGCCCCTTCATCACCATGAACCCACACACGCCGTCCTGCCGCCACGAACGCTCACTGCAGCTCCCAACGTGGATTCATCCGCCGCTGAAAATAGTCCCAACAAACGCACTATTTCCTCCTGCAGCGAGCAGCTGTTTCAGGTCGTGAGACTGAAAGATTTACGTCTGTGCCAACTTAAACGTCCTTAATCATGTGATGAAGATACATTTTTACTTTTAGTCACCAAAATTAAAGGAGGACACTGTCCTTTGCTGTCAACTTTGCTTTGGGCTCAATTTCAGTTTGGGAAAATATCAGATTTAGTGAAAACATCAGTTTCAGAGCTGAAGGCTGAGAGCTCACCACAGCAACCAAAGAGCTGTTCCATGACACCTGGATGAATGAAAAGTGGGGGGGCAGCTCGTAAGTACAGCTGTAAAATACAAGTTGAGGAGAAAAGGAAAATGTGTCTGTGAGATGCAGGATGGAAAAATATCAATGTACGGTATTTAAATCCACCTGAAAGGCAGCGCCAAGTCGGGCGGAGGTGAGAAACGTCTGTAAGTTTATCAGAAATTTGCTCCAAATGAACTGAAGATAAATTGAGAGAAAAGTAACGACATCTTGAAAGTAATGAGGATCAATCATCAGGACATCTGCGCTTTGGTCGCTGGCCCTGCTGTCCACATGTTCAAGCATCCTTGAGAGAGATGCTGAACGCCAAACTGGTCCTGATGCTGCGCCATCAGAGTGTGTGTGTGTGTGTGTGCGGTGTGTGCTGTGAGTGGTCAGACGAGAAAACACGCTTCAGTTACTGCTCCTTTCAACATGGCAGCCAAACAGGAAACACTCCGCTCTGTGTGTTCATGTGAGATTCATGCGTCACACACACGGAAACGCCGCCCACGAGCGGCCAAACGTGGAAAACCTCGAGAGTACAGCATGTCATCACCGGGCGGCCTCGAAAGAGCATTGATTGATTTTTAAGTGTGTGTGTGTGTGAGTGTGTGAGAGTGAGTGTGTGTTTTCCACCACTGGACCTTGCACATTTACACTGAAGAGCCATTTGCTCCCAAGGCCTTCTGGGAAAAATTTCCATGGCAGACACACAGCGCTCAACACTCACATCCCGTCCTTCATAGCTCTGAAAACACGACAGTGTGTGTGTGTGTGTGTGTGTGTGTGTGTGTGTGTGTGTGTGTGTGTGTGTGTGTGTGTGTGTGTGTGTGTGCGTGCGCGCGCATGCTAATGGTCTCGTCTGAACGAGGATGTTTTTCTTAAATGTAGAATTTTTTTGGAAAGTAGGGACGTTTGCACTTCTGTGAAGAGTGAGGACAGTTTTCATCAACGCTTTGGGGCCAGCTTTTGGAGACGCGGGGCTGGATTTGGACAGCGAGGACGTTTCTGTGCAGTGAGGACATCGTGTCTTCTGCACACAGGCCTGTTTGAGGGTTTAGACTCGGCTTAACAGTGAAGTCTGGATTCAGCTTGAGGCTAAAGTTCAGTTTAGGAATGTGTTCTGTCAGTCAGGGTCCTCACAAGCATAGAAGACAGCTGCCTGCATGTGTGTGTGTGTGTGTGGCCTAAATATTTATGCTGAGGCCTGTTTGCATTTTCAGATGCCTCAGGCAGGATTCAATACATGACACACACACACACACACGCACACACACACACTGCCTGTTGCTGTGTGTCTCTCTCTGTGTGATACGCATACAAACACACACCTGTTGAATTAAGCAGGACACTAAAATTCGTGCTGCTCCGGCGTCCGTCGCTGAGGAGACAAAGACATCAAAGCGTGTCGGCGATAAGCTGCCGTGGTTTCTCCAAGCCCCCGTCTTCGTCTCTGAGCCTCGTGGTGTCTCGCGTCTCGGAGACGTCTCGTGAAATTGGACAGTTTGCAAAAACAGAGATGCATCTCCGCTCCGACAGCGCCGCTCCGACAGCGCCGATCCTCCAGCGAGCCCCCATTACCGTGCTGGACGTGGTTGCTAGGAGATGTGCGGTGAAACGGCGAGGACTCGGCGTCCATCTGTATGCAGCACCATGTTTGACTGCTCTCATGTGGACAGCTCTGCCTTTCTTACACGTCTGCTGACGCCTTTATACTCGTGCTCCTTTCTTTGCTTTAATCATGAGGTATGTCTCTCTCCTGACCCCGCGTGTGTGTGTGTGTATGTGTGTGTGTGTGTGTGTGTGTGTGCGTGCACTCCATTATGGGGCCTGGATGGCTGATTAGCTCACAGACACAATATGGCCAGAAATAGAATGGGCCATTGAATCCCCCAGCAGAGCCAAAATGGCTGCTCTGGTACAACTTGACACCATCTGAGTGTGAGTGTGTGTGTGTGTGTGTGTGTGTGTGTGTGTGTGTGTGTGTGTGTGTGTGTGTGTGTGTGTGTCTTCTTCCTGCTTCACTCTTATTCCACAGTCAATGAGAAGCAGCTGCATAGCACAGTTAGCACAAGGCTAACAGCCTCTCTGCAACACAAACAGGGTTTTCCAGCAGACAAGTCGGACGTTTCTCCGGCTTCGGGCAACGCGCCGCTTTAGCCAATCAGGTTCCTGCATGATGACTTTGCAGCGTTTGACGTTTATTTCCACAAAATAAAAAGTCTCAGATCAGCTGGCAGAACCTCGTCTCGCATTTCCTGCACATCGGCGGAGGAGCCGGTCGAGGAACTTTAAAACCAGCCGAGAGCTCAGACGAAGGAGAGCGGCTGAATGTTGAGCCGAGAGCCTTCAGGCCTGAACGTGCAAGCAGAGGAAACGTGATTAAAGCCTGTATTTCCCATCACTTACTTCTCCATTAGGGAGATTAATGAGGGCCGTGCAGGCCGGGGACGCCGGCTCCACCGTGAAAAATGATGCTATTACCTGTTTGGGATGAAAAAATAAGTGTGTGTGTGCGTGTGTGTTTTAGAAACTCCTGGTACGACTCGCTGCCACTGGAGGAAGACTGGCTCAAAAACATGTTTGTGTACTTTGTGTGTGTTTGTGTCAACATACGTCAATTAGTGTGTGTACGTGTTTGTGTGAGGTGTGTGGGCGGGGTTGTATGTGTCAATCAATCTGTCGTGTGTCAACACACACACACTCTGTGACGGACTGCTGGCGTGCGTGTGTGTGTGTGTGTGTGTGTGTGTGTGTGTGTGTGTGTGTGTGTGTGTGTGTGTGTGTGTGTGTGTCGTGCTGTCGTCTGATAGCACAGTGAGCTGCTCTCTGGTCCAGATAAGACTCTGGCTTCACGCTGAGGTGAACGTTCAGGACCGGAGCTTCTGCTGAGGACGCTGAGGTCGTTTCCTCGTCACTCTTTCTGGATTTTAAAAGACTCTGAAATGAATTCATGCTGCACAGAAACACACGACGGGTTTGGAGGATGATTCTCATATTTTAACAGCTAAATATGTAAAAGCAAAATGGAAAAACTTTACTTTAAATTACATAATAAATTAAAATACTATTAAATCCGTGGCAGAGGCTTGGTCATTAAGTACCACTGTAGAATAAAACACCCTTTACAAACGATTGTGGCTTTATTATGGCAAACATTAGCAAACTAGCTGTAATGATAAATGTTAGTAAGTCCTAAGCTGCATTAATCAATAGTATATATGCACAATGGGGTCGCTCAGAGTGACACCCGGCTCTCATTTTAGCCTCTTTTAGCTCCTTGTTTTGGTTTTAAAGCACATTGACTGTTTGGCTTGGTCTCGCTGCTCCACTAAGACGAGGGTCTACGTTGAAATGAAAAGCTCATCGCGGTCCATCCTCCTGCTCATCCATCCTCACATCTCCCTCTCCAGCAGTGAACTCTGTGAACTACCCACCTCCTCAATCAGCGCCGTCCACAGACGGGTGATTATCCCACGTCGCTGTTATTGTCCGTGTGACCTCGAAAAAGAACTGCAAAGACGACATGACGGCTGCTTTTTCCACCTCTCTGATGGTGATGAAGAGAGCAGCGAGAGGCTGATCCACAGTCAAGTTAGCAGCTCTGCCAGGCTGTACACCAGCATGGCCACGGTGGGAGCTAATGCTAACATTTAGCAGGTATGACGCTCACCATGTTACTGTAGCAAGTTAGCATGCTAGTGTTTACAAATTAGCACAGCCGAGGCATCAAAGTATTGCACAACTTAAACTTTAGTCTGATGACGAGATAATTTGACATTTGATGTGAAATTTTACTTCTACTGCAAATATTCAGCTCACACAGGAGTTATTGGTGATATTCAAGTGTTATATTTGGAGTTCTGAATCCTATTTTGATGTTTTGTAAATGTTGTTTTACCTGCTGGAAAAACACCTGAACTACTCTGCCTTAAACACACACGCACACGCACACGCACACACACACACACACACACACACGCACACACACAGGAATGTACCATCCATGCACAAACTTAACACACGGACAACAAGGAGAAAAATAATCAGGCTGTCAGTGTGCTCATGTTACGGACGACCTTGTGTGATTTGAATGGATGAGCACGAGGGGGCGGGGGGGTCGCGTTCTGCAGCCCGGCTCATTATCTGACAGACGAGATGTCGGACTGATGAATGAATGGAGAGGTGGGCTTTTAAAACGAGGCTCCATTCAACCCGCAGACCCTCGCACAGCAGCAGCAGCAGCAGCAGCAGCAGCAGCAGCAGCAGCAGCAGCAGCAGCAGCAGCAGCAGCAGCAGCAGCGACTGAAACGTAAGTATGTTCCAGAAATAGACTGAAAAACATGCTCTCGTTGTTGAAATTAACAAAGAAAAAAAGATGTGCTGGCTGTGAAAATAATGAAACCGAAGAAAAAACATTGGAAATGGCCGAGGTGCTGAAAGCAGAAAGTGTGAGAGAAGAAACCGTGTGAGAGGAAAATTATGGGGGAGAGTGATGATAGACACAGGGGAGATGATGGGAGGAGGAGGAGGAGGAGGAGAAGGAGGAGGACGAAGATACAAAATAAAAACTAAAAAAAAAAATATATTGAAAAGCAAATGTGCACACAAGCTTAAGAGTCTTCTGCTGTCCGCATACTTTTGGCCAGGTAGAGTGTTTTTCATTTCATATATAAGCAAACTCATCCAAATCTGATAAATTAATAATAAAGAGTCACATTTTCTATAAGCCGCCATTACTGTAGTTTTTCACCTGGAAATAATAAGCATTCCAGACTTTTCCCTGACTTTCCAGCCCGATAATTACAGACTGACTGCAGAGCAGAAAATCACCTGAGTGCTGCTGACAAATCTCCTCCCTGCATGTGAAGCGTGTAACATGTATTACCAATAAAGCCACACATGTTGGCTTGATTGCGGTCTCTCGCTGCGAGAAGGCTCAAGGTGAGACTATATGATCCTAATTTGCTTAATGACACGCACGGCGCCCAGCGACGGCAGAGCGAGGTTATTACGGATTCACACGGCGGACGGACGCAGGACGGATGTCTACGAGATTGAAATCGGTGAAGTGAGAGTGATGGCAAATTGAAAAGAGAGGGAGGAGGAGGAGGAGGAGGAGGAAGAGAAGAGCAAGAAGCTGGGGCTGCAGCTCTGCTGAACACGGAGGAGGAAGAGAAGCCGGAAGAAGGTGAAATCCAATAAAAGCTGCAGACGGCCTGAAGGAGGCAGCGCTCCCCAGCGGTCAGGAAGCTCTTTGTGTCAAATCTCAAGTGACTGTGACACAATATGTTTATACATATTTCATGTCACTGCGTGAGCATTAACTGTTAACCTTGTTCGCCTTTAAAACAGTACAAATATCACTCACAATGCCTCCTTAAAGGTCATGTGTTTCTATGAGCCGTCAGCATTCATGCATCATTTTGAGAGGCCCGGGAACATGAATGAAATCCAAGTTTAAGAACGCTGAATAAACACTGCCGGCTGGAAACGATCGACAGCCAAAAGGTCTGGAGCAGAATTCAGTCATTTCCAATCAAACTGACACTTTTCTGAAGTGTCTCTGAGTCCATGTGTTCACCTCCTTGATCCAATCATGTGTTCACAAAGCGGTGAACCTATTTGTTTTACACAGCGTCCCACGATGGCGAGGAGCAGGCTTTGCCCTGACCTTGACTTAAAGGTCACACAGTGAGGGATGTGAGCCTGAGACGCGTTTGCTTTCCCCACAAACACGTCCGAACAGTGAAAGATAAAGACTAAAGAGAAAGGAGGTGTCGCAGAGCGATGGAGGAGGAGGAGCAGGCGGGGGAAAGTTTGAGAGTCAAAGAGAAAAGACGGGATGAGACGGAGAGAGAGCTCGTCTTTGTGTGTGACTGCCAGTCAGCAGTGCAGCAGCCATCTGGCTGATGGGTAAACAAAAGCAATGATTAGAGTCCCGCTAACATCACTAATGACACCGGGACACTCAGCACGCCACTGAGCGCACGCGTGTGTGTCTGTGTGTGTGTGTTAATGTGAGATTAAGTGAGTTTATATAACACGGTGAAACACAAGAAAGACAAAAATAAATACAACAAAAAAAGCTCCACCAGCTGACTGAACCGAACGTACAGTTGACCTCTGCATCCAGATGCTGAAGTCAACTTAGAAACTTGGGCGAGGACGGTGGTGGAGAATTTCAACTCCAACCCGTTAACGAGCAGCGGCCTTTTGGCGAGTCATTACAAATTCATGCTGTGCAGCCAAACTTAGTTCAAACCCACCGAACTTCATCTCAGATTCCAGTGGAGATCCCAGAGTCTCCACACTGAACCCACCAGACAGAATCCTGGATGAGATGATGGACTAAAGTCTGGAATAATTCACCTTTAAAGGACTGGTAAAGGACCAGAAAAGACGGCTGAACAGAAAATGTCCTCGTGTCTCTGAATGCGCCTGCAGAGCGTCTTTACTACCAAAGACATGGTGCAGAAGAACAGGATGAGCACAAAGCCCAGCCTGTCTGATTGTTACGATCATTAATTATTATGACATCCACCGAGTCGAGTCTTCCTCGACTGACTGTCGGATTAGCTAGCATCATGCTAATCTTCCACGTTTTCCTGATTCTAGCTCATATAACCATGAAAACTGAGGAAAACAGGCTGCTTCAGCTTTGTTCCAAGAGGCTTTTTAAAGACTTTATTGTTATCACAAATATTCAACGTCAGCGCATCTGGAGATACATGGTTTTCACAGGACAGGAAGGGTGTGAAAAGTTAAAGCTGTCAGACAAACACAGTGAAGTAAAAAGGGGAATATGTGCATCTGAGAAGCAGCGAAGGACAAGTGTAAATTAGAATTACTCAAGTAAAGTACTTCAAAAGTGTACTTAAGTACAGTAGTTGAGTAAAAGTATTTGTAAAATTACAAACAGGAACAGACGTTGCCTGATGTCAGTCGTGGTGTCTTGAAAAGGAAAAAGATGAAATATTTGCAAGTTTGTTTTTTATGACTCAAATATGTTGCGAAGTCTTTTACAGACATAACAGAAAGAAAAACACGTGTAGCTTCAAATCAATCCGCCGTCTGTCGGCCTGAGAAAGCGGCCGGTCTAAACCGGCCGAGGAGGACTCAGAGATGCCATCTGAGGTAAAGCTGGCGAAGCCGGCGAGGGATCCAGAGGAGCTGCTATCAGCGAACATGAAGCCATCAGACGGGTTTACTCTGATGGAGAGAAATGTTCGTCCAGCGGAGTCTGAGTGGACTGTGTGTGGTGAGGAAGAGGAGGAGATGAAGAGATACAGAAAGGTTGAGAGGAGGTAAGCGAGAGAGGGATGATGGAGAGGCAGCACAGGACGCCTTTAACGACGGGGTTGCTCTGTTGCTCCTCTGTCGGTCACACACGTTTCTTTACAATTTGAATCACCAGAACCAAACTCAAAGCTCGCTGCAGGATTAAAGATTTCACATCATCAACCAGGACCGAAACTGTCTGAACACACAGCGGTCCATCTCAGAGACACAACCACACAAACACACAAGCAAACGGATGTGTGCACGCTTCCTGCACACCTGAACAGAAAGGTAGAAGAAGAACATCTGTGTGTGTGTGTGTGTGTGTGTGTGTGTGTGTGTGTGTGTGTGTGTGTGTACGCGTATAGAACGAACTTGTCTTCACAGCTTCTACAGGCTCGAGTCGACAGCTCTCCACTTCCTGCTGCAGCAGCAGAGCCGAGGCTTCTTTGCACAGCTGCACACATTTCTATATTTTCCTCCCCGAGCTCCTCCAGCATCACCATGTACTGCAGATTTGAGGGACACCCGGCCTGTCAGTGATGGAAGTCGGCCCCGGCCGAGCAGAACCGCCCTGACTGTAGAGCAGGAGTGTCTTCCTCCCCCGCTGTGATCCCTGCAGGCTGGAGTCTGAAGTCAGGTCAGAGCAGGGCAACACGTCAGACGGCCTCCCATCCTCTGCCCCCCCCCCATCCGTCCAACAGAACAGGAGACAAAGGCGCTGAATCACTCCACTCCGGTTATCCCGGCTTAAATTTAGACGCCGAGGGACGCTGAGGGCTTTGGACAGTCTCACGTCCTCCATCGAGCCTTCAGAGCACGCTCAAACACAAGATGGAAGACACAAATAACCACATGACAGGAGCACTCAGCCAGCTCTGTTCACAAAATAATAATGCAGCACACTCATGTTTTTCCGCTTCATCTCCGCTTGTTGCTCGAGCCTGATGAGAGCTGCCGTGTAACAGAGATGGATTCATACAGAACATATGCTCAGACACAATAAACCTCTTCACAGTGATCACTGCTGCTGCTCCGAGGAGACGCAGTCGCTGGGTCACACAGTTTTTGGGTTGTGAAGACGTAAAAAAACCTTCGGATCTGTGGAAAAGATGCTCTGAAATGAGGCTTCAGTCATTATCTGGAAGAAACAAGCGAGAGTGATTTCAGGCACAACAGGCAAACGACCTGTTTTTCAGCTCATCCAAAGCTATTTTTAAAGGCTTTTCAACTCCAAATCATCCTAAACAGCTCTTCACGCTGCCACACTGACCACCATGACGAGGCTTTCTGTCCGCATCCATCCCAGCTCTCATCAGACATCAGCAGCACGTCAGGATCCCACAGAACTCATGTTAACAGCCTAACTGTCGACGCCTTCACCACCAAACTGCAGCTCGTTCATTTTTCAAAAACTGGATTACGAAAAGGCCCTCAAGTCAAGTAGGCAAACAACATAATTAGCCGCCCATCCAGAGGCTAAAGAAGCAGCAAACGCACTCTGGAAGCAAGTTTCACACTCGGTGACTCGAGGGTCTTTCTCAAATCCAACTTTGAAAGCCGCGCACGAGACATTCAAACAAAAGGCAAGGTCAGACGCCGCTGCAGAAGAAGGAGGGTATAGATGAGAAAACAATACACGGAAAACTGAAGCGTGTATGAAAACAAGTCTGTAACCATCAGCGTAAACACAGGCCTCACATCCACCAGCTCCAGGCTCCTGTCAGCCGTGTCCCCCAGCACAGGCGCTCCCAGCTCGGGTTACAGGCAAGGCCACGCCAGCCCGCATCTGGACCGACGCCACGGCGAGGCTGTGTTCGCAGCCGCCGCCGAAACTCACACGATCCACATATTTTCCTCAACGTGTGGCGCAGATCCCAGGAGGGCTTTCAGAGGGTCAAATAAATATGTGGAGAAAAACAAAACTTAAAAAAATATCACGTGACTTCCATCACAAAGCGCCGAATGAGAGCGCTGAGGTGGCTGTGAAGTGATTCAAATCAGCAAAATAATGAAACTCCATGGGAAATATTGAAATTTGTGCAGTGCAGCCTGTGACCGAAACGTAGCCTGTTCATGTTTGTGTCTGAAAACTCGACCATCTTCAGTGTGAAGCTGTGATCCTACAGCGCTTTTCAGACGTGGAACATGCAGCACCGCCGAGAGAACAAAAGTTACGATCAGAAGGAAAAAGACGTTTCTGTTGGCGGATGGATTTTGGAGTTGATGTCGCCGTTGAAGCGAGAGACGCTCGCCTCTCTCACTGAATTCAATAAAACATTTTCTCATCAGTGTCATAACTCATGACGGCCACAAGCAGTGAATGACAGGACTCTCATTTAATCCCTGTTTGCTCACACACTGCACGCCCGGAAATCCATTTATTCATCCGCACAGTTGGTGTTAACATTAAAAGATGGAGGCAGAGGCTGTTGGTCTGATATTTACTGTGGCTGAGTGAGCAGCTTTATATCTGATCTGAGAAGAATCTCAGAATAAAACGGCCTCGCAGTCTTTATTAAGGTCTTGACTTTTATTCCCTTTAATAGCTGGAGATTATTGCAGTGATCTTGTCAGGAAATACATTTCACCTCGTGCTGCCCGACATCAGACTGGAAATGCAGAAATGTTACAGGTCACATGGGCAGACCGCCATCGACCAGAGCGCCGATTCAGACCTGAGGCCGACATGTTAAATTAGAGTCAGATTAAAGGCGTGCAGGTCTGAGAGGGGCTTCGCAGGCTGTTACCACACACACACACACCTGGTTTGATTTTACACACAAACATGAGCATGAACATAAAGACTTTACTGTATGCACTCACACACGCTCTGCAGAGGAAGGTCAAAGGTCGGCACAGTAACGAATTCCCATGAGGAAAATAGCAGCACACACACACACACACACACACACACACACACACACACACACACACACACACGCACACACACACACACACACACACACACACACACACACACACACAGAGGGCCCATAGAGGCCAGAAGGTTGCTTCTGTGTAATTTTAGAAATAATTGGTTCAGTCAGGAGCTGAATGAGTTGCTGAGGCGCTGGCTGACGTTCTGCCTGTTAGCAGATCAGCCTGACTGCTGCACACCTTCGACAGTAACAGCACGTCTCTGCTTTACGACCACGCAGAGACGTTAGGACAGGGGACCTGGCACGTTTGCTCAGGTGATGGACATGCAGGAAGACGCAGCTGGTTTCACCCACATTAAACATTTTGAAGCTTTGCCTGTTTGTCCTACATGGTTTCTGGTCAGGAATGTTGTTTACTGATGTTTTCAGGATAAACTGGACTGACTTGGCATGCAGGTGGTTCAGCACGTGTTCTAGGGCAGGAAGGCAGACGTCTGGACTTCTCTGGACCTGCACACTGTCATTGGACTCACATACTGACACTCATCCCATCACTGCTAACAAACACACACATCTACAACACAACCACCACAGTAACTGCAGCTGTTGTTCGTGCCTGCAAACCACAGACAACAGTGATTTCACACTGTTATGGTTGTGTTTAGCTGCTCGTGTGATGACAGAGATCATGTCTAAAACAGAACTCCAGGGCTGCCAGTTTTCATTGTTTTTGCTCATTTCAGGGTCAGAAAGGTTCAGAAATCATGCTCTCATCTCAGTGTTGCTCCTCAGAAGGCAGATCCTGCCTGAGCCGGTGTTTCAGGGCAGTCTGGGAGGCGGGTGAGTCTCCACAGACAGCAGCCTCATTTACATCTGCACTGCAAAGATCTCCACAAACAGTCCGAACGCCGACTGACTCGCTGCAGGAGACCAAGAACGCATGGACTCCAGTCATCGTCTCTTCACCTCACTCTTCATCTGATAGTTTAATACTGGCTGGCTGCAGGATCAATAAAGGCTTATCTTATCTTATCTTATCTTATCTTATCTTATCTTATCTTATCTTATCTTATCTTATCTTATCTTATCGTATCGTATCTTAAACAAGATAAGCAGACACACTTCAGCTGCTGAAGTGCAGAACATAAAAACTGAAAATAAAGAAAATGTTTCAGGTCTGATTCAGTGGTCTTGAATCATCACGAGTCCTCGGCGGCTGTTAGCTGAAGTGCTCAGATGGAAACGATCACTAGGATAAATGTGTAGCCTCGCTGTGCATCCTTGGGGAAACATAAAACCCCTTGAAACAACGCTGCCTGTCCTGAGAGGCGGCGGCTGAGAACACAAACAGGCTGTTGAAGGTTGGAAGAGCTGAGCTTCGCATGAGCACTCAACCAGCACCGAGGTCACGTTCTGCGGCGTGGAGTGGAAACGAAGCCTGCACCGAGTGTATACGAGCTTTAATGTACGTGAGCTTTAACTTATATAAGCTTTAATTTAAAAGCCACAACTCAGTGAAACAAAACCTTTTCCTCCGTCACAGGGGGAGCGTTTTAAAGAGACTCATGACGGCTGTAAAAAGGATTTAAATCAATGCAGCAGACGCAGAGACATCATCTTATTCCACACATTCTTCTTCTTCCTTGTCTAAACCTGCCGCCTACGTTCGGGTGTGCTGTGCTAGCAGCGGCTAATGTAGCCTGGAGCCTGCAGCCTGCAGCACAGACCAGCAGCAGCTCCAGAGGTCCGCTCAGCTCTCCTCTGTCTAACTTCCACACCAGCAGATTTGTTTCAGCTCAGTCACCGGAGGACATTTCTCAGACTTCAAACGGCTCCCTCCAGAGACGCTGAAGGCTGAAACTATTATTTCATATGTTCAGTAAAACTCTCCAACACCTGGACACACCACAGGGACTCCACCTCTGTGCTTCTTATTCTTCACATTCCTCCATCATTTCTCCTTCCTCCTCTTTAATCTGACTTCCTCTTCCTCTCTCTGACATGCTGACCCTTCCTTATTGAGCTCTTTATCTCCCGCCTCTCTCATTTTTCTCTTCCACCACGTCTTCTTTTATTCCTTCTCTGCATCTAGTCCAGCAGAATATCTCGACGTCCTACAAACAGGTTTCATGTTTGTTGTAAAGGTCAGTCAGTGGTGAGAAGAGCAGAGGAGCTGATCATGTGACCTTTGATAACCAGCTTTACCTTTTAGCTTGGCTCATGGTAAATCTAAACATTTCCCTTTAACAGTTGGGTACGAGACACATTTAACTGGCTCGTTTTACTTCTCTTGTGGTGGATTTCCACCAGTCTTCCACATCAGAGTGTGTCTCCAGGTGTCGGGGAGTTACCTTCAGCGTCTCTGTGTGAAGTCTGATAAACGTCCTCATGTGATGTCACCCGAGTCTGCGTCAGTTGGTGTGGAGTCAAGAAGAAGAGAGCTGACTGCAGGCTACGTTAGCTGCTACTAGCATAGCATACCTGAATTTCAGACCAAACTGCCAGTGGTCACGTTGCATTGTGGGTAATGTGTGGAATAAAAACATGGTGGTCTACATCGTCCACTACAAATCCCACTAATGAGAAACAGAATGAGAATATTAGGTAGATAGATTATAACTACAGCAGCGTTTTTCATGGAAAAATGCCCTGAAAATGAATGGCTTTGGGTTCTTAAGCAGGATTTGGTGACTTTATCACTGGGACATGGCCCATATTACATTATTGACCAATGAGGTGAACAAACCCAGTGAGCAGCGCATCACCTCTCACTAATTCTGCTGTGGCTTCATAATCATCTTTCGTCCACTCGAACCTCTCCGTTCTGTCTTAACATGGCGTCCATCTGCGTCTCATCTCTGCGTGCTTCCTCTCTCCATCGCCCACCCTCCTTTCCCTCTGTTTTTCACACCACCAACCCTCCTCTGTCACGTCTCCACCTCTGTTGTTTGTGCTGAGGGCTACAGAGGCAGAGGCGGGCGGGGGGAGCGGGGAGGCCAGCAGATGAATCAGCTGGCCGGAGGGCAGATAAACATGGTCCGAGAAGAAGGAGGGAGGCGCTGGTACGGACCGCAGCCTTCAGACGAACAGACAGAAAGAAGCGCTGCTGCTTTTTAATGTACCAATGTTTTTATTTTTAGCGCTGAGCTTCCCAAAAATCACTCTGGAGTTTAGTCTGAAGACTCTTTTATCGTTACTCCAGCAGAGACGCTGCTGCTTCACCTGTCAGCTGGGGGCTCAGGTGAGGACGTACCAGCGCTTCATTATGTGGCCGAAGTCTGAAACTTCATTTTTCACATTTTCTGCTGTAAAAACAGCCCAGAGAGACAAACACTTACAAAGAAGCACACTGAGACCTGAGATCTGCTGAATCCTTCTGCAGATCTGAGTCCTTCTCTGAGCTTTCTGCATCAGTCACACAGCAGGACGATCTGCTTTTAGAGCCTCAGGACGAAGCAACGCTACACTTCTGTTACTCCCAACAAATCCCAAGAAAAACAACAAAAACAGAAACATGTTCGTCCATATCGCTACTTTCTGACTTCCTGTCTGCCGCTACCTCCTGAACCGCTTCATTTCCACTAATGCTCTGCTAGATCCTCAAATCCTGAACTTTGGCCTTGGATATACATATATATGAATATAAGGTGTGAAATAAGACCAGATTGATTACTTTGTCAAACCAACAGTCCCAATTTCCCAAAGTATCTTCAATTCAGTGTAAGAAAAACAGAAAAGCAAGAAAAATCCTCAACTTTGAGGGGCTGCAGCCAACAAATTTTGGATATTTGTCATATCCAGGACTTCCAGGACAAGTGGAAAGCTGGTGTCGTGAGTATAACCTAAAAACTGTCTTTGTAATGTTCTTTTATCACCAAGATCTGTGATTCAATACTATTAAGACATCTGACCAAGTTTAAAGGGGAATTATCCAAGAAGACAAAATAGACATCATCAGGAGCAGGATGGACAGATGAGACTGAAATAATCTGGAAGGACAAAGAGGAACAAGCTGAAAGGAGGAAGCCCGAGCACCGTAGACTCAAACTGGGTCATCCATTCATCCACTAACGCCCCTTTAATTCCCCTGACGGCCTCCTTCAGCCTCGGCAGGAGACGAGCCTGTTTTGGGTGGGGATCAAATTCATTTAATTGAGCTGGAAAAGATCAATTAGCCCTCAAAAAAAAAATTAAAAAAAGGAGCAAACCGACTCACAGAAAGACACATAGAGGAGTTACACCAGTCTACGTTAGCTCTACTCCCAAACATACTGTGGTGTGTGGTGAGGGTCCGCCTGATGGTGGCGCTGCAGCAGCGTGAGCTTTAACTGGTCAGAGCTCGCACGCTTTATCCAAAACACAAATATTCTCAGTTTGACTCAGACTGTCTACCAAAACGCACTTTGTGTACTGAAGTTTGGAGAGCTGTGAAGCTTTGTTGGATTCATGCTTTCTATTTTCACGTCCCCTCCCTCCTCCTCCTCCTCCTCCTACTCTTCCTCCTCTCTGCTCCCATAAAAGCACAAATAAATAAAGAAATGTGCTGAATTCTCGTCCGCAGTGAAAAGAAGTGCTCTGAAATAAGATGGGGATAATGAAAGGCTGCGTTTTTTCTACACTGTGTCAGGGACCAGACTTTCACAGCTAGCCTGAAGCAGACCACACACACACACACACACACACACACACACACACACACACACACACACACTGGCTGTGAGGAGGACGTAACGTCTCACTAACACATCTGTGTGTGTGCTTTGTGCAGTTATTAGTATTCCTCGGCTTCACTGATTCACCACCATGAGGGGTCTGCTGAGATGACAGCAGCCACGCATCAACACACCGAGATGCGTGTGTTTGTGTGCGCTCCCGCTGAATACTGACGAGGCGTGAAGTCGGTCAATAACGTCACACATCAACATGACGAACGGGAAAGGCCAAGGCGTGTCACACACCCGCCGGAGCACACGCACTGATCAGCTACTGTACAGTTTGCACATCGTCCTCGTCACACTCGCTCAGTGCAAATGTTAGCGTAGCATGTTAGCTGCCAATAGCCCTGCAGCCCCAGACCACCAGCTTCACTGCACGTCAGGAGGTTTGGCTCGTTTAATTAACTGCAAATCTGAGGTGTTTCCTGAATTATTAGCTGATGTTGTGGACACACAGTAGTTTAGGCTCCTTGTGTTGACATGGTTCTAAATAAAGTTCCTTTGAATCACATTTCCACAAACAAAAGGTCGGAGCCAGGTTGTTTCCCAGCGCATGAGCTTTGTTACTCAGCCCACCTCTGCCAGCGCTGCCCTCCAGCAACTCCAAGACCTCCACACCCACACACCACACCTTGTGGATGCAACACAAGCAGAAATAGAAAACCCGACGTTGTGGTGTGGGCAACAGTTTGGAGATCTCTACTGATCATCAGCAGCTAGCTTTGCCCTGTGACTGCACAGATCCTCAGAGGTCGTCCTCACACAGTTCACTCGCCCTAATGCAGCTCAGCCAGCTGACCAGACGAGAAGACACCACATGACGAGAGGAACTCCAGAGTTACTGCTGTCAGACTCTCTTCTGTGACCTGATCAGTGTTTCCTTCATTTAACATGAACCCAAACTCAAACGCTCACACCGAGAGGGTCTGCATTCCCACAGAGGTCCCAGGAGAGACAGCGTTCCTCCTGCAGATCAGCGAGTCCACTGAGCCAAACTGAGCCAAACTGAACCAAACTGAGCCAAACCCTCTGATATCATCCAGCTCTGCAATGCTCTGAAACAAGGAGGCAGACAGTGTTGTTGTTGTGAACGACCACACCGGGAGGCGAGGAGAAAAGTCTGCTTTCACAGCGAGCACTCGTTTAAAGGCAGTTTCTCCTGAAAGAATTCATAGTTTTGTCCTCGTCTGTACAAACACAAAGACAGAAATAGTCGTGTAGTCTCTGCACAGCTGGGGGGGCGCCGGATTTCTGGGTTTGTAAAGTTACAGAAAATGCTGGAGGCAGACGTTTAGTTCCAGCTCTGGAAAGGTGGCAGCACGGGTCAGGGTCAGAGTGCCCGGGTCCGACAGACGGACAGGGCGCAGGTCTGCTGCTCTGAGCGTAAACCAGCTTAAACATCCTGGTCTCTCTGAACCGGGATCAGGGTTTATCAGGTGCGACCAGGATTCACTGTTGACGTGAGCAAATATGTAAACAGACACTAAAAAACTGTACAATGATGCAGCGCATGTCAACATACACTTTGAGATTATTTTCCAAAATCCATTCACGCTGTGACTCTCTCCTACACATACACACACACAAACACACACACAAACACACACACACAAACACACACACACACACACACACACACACACACACACACACACACACACACACACACACACACACACACACACACACACACACACAGAGTGTAAGAGCTTGTAGCAGTGTGTCTGCCCTCAGTGTTATCAGCTCTATGGTAAACATTTGTCATTCAGCTCAACACCTCAGGCTGGATTCAGCTTACACTGCTGCAGCTCAGCCCGTCACTGTCACTGTGTGTGTGTGTGTGTGTGTGTGTGCGTGTGTGTGTGTGTGTGTGATCTCTCTGAGCAGCAGGCTGAGCACACTGCTGTTCCAATGTCACATTGTGTTTATTGGAGGTAAAACACCTAACTCATATTCTTTGTCAGCAACGTAAAGCTGTCTGTCTGACCATCCACAGAGAGAGAGTGAGTGAGTGTGTGTGTGTGTGTGTGTGTGTGTTTGTGTGTGTGTGTGTGTGTGTGTGTGTGTGTGTGTGTGAGACTGAGGAGGTCTGGTTGAATAATGTAAGTGTGTGCGGTGAGATAAGTAGGAGTTAGTAAGGACGGGACGGAGGAGCTGAGAGACGTCATGTAAAAACATGCGACGTGATAATCAATAAATCAGCCTTTCAGGTATCGATCACACTGAACAGCCTTCACGTTATGGTGTCCAGTGTACTCCACCAGGCACTCTATGTGTTTCAAAGCCTCGCTGTGTCAGACGTTTTGTGATTATATCAAAAAGGAGGTGCAGAAAGCAGCGTGCCTTGAGCCTCCGCCCTGAATCTGAGCCGCTGGATGATGGACTAAAAGACTGGACCAATCATCACCGCGACAGCTGACCGTGAGAGCTATTGCCAATAAAGTCAACAACTCGGTGTGAATGACCCACACAGTCAGACACTTCGATTTCACTGGTTTTCGTTGAAAGGAAACTGGGATCTTCTGGCTTTCAGGTGACAAAAATAACCAACGAGCCAGTGAGAAAAATGGAGGCTGCATTTATTGAGTCGTCCATGTGAAGCCATTCTGTCCTGGAGGCCAGCTCTGCCACCGAAATCACCAAACCCTGAGTGATTCAGTGTGAAGCTCAATCTTTTCAGGAGCAGATGGATGAAATTCACAAGCAGAGTTACTCAGAGCTTCATGTTTTTAAGAAAAGCCACCAAAAGTCTTGTTACTGGGCAGCCGGCCCGCTCAGGCCGGATGAAGAATCGATGTGTCACCGTGGCGGCGCAGATGAAGGGTGATGTCACCACGACCTAACTGCTGTCCCGTCAGCTGGGTCATTGGATCCAATCAGGATTCATCAGCCGAGGCGCAGTGTGACATTTCAGCTGGTCGGTAGTTTGAGGAAAACGCTGCTGCGGCTGTTGAGCTGCGGCTGAAAAACACAATTTATTTGAAAGGGAAAGTTAGAAGGAAAAATCCATCAGGTGTTCCTGAAGCAGCTCATTTATTTCTCCAAAACAGAGGAAATTCACCCTGTCAAAGAGCTGCTCAGGAGCGGCAGGTTTCCTCATTTCCAAACAGGACGTGCTGTTCTTCCTGCAGCCAGCGGCTTGTTAACATCGCTCATTTAATCAGCGGGTACTTCCTGTGGAAGCTTGCTCTTTAGACTGTGGACGAAAAGCACAAGCCGACTTTGTCTACCGCCACCTTTCAACCAAAAAACCAAAAAGTTTCTGCATTTGAAGGGAGAGAAATCATAGTTTAAAGAGTCAAGCCGTGTGGAAGTGTCGTCCATAACCTGAACGCCTGCTTTCATTTCCTCTAAAGAAGCTTCCCATCAGGACAAAACACCTTCTTCAAACTGTGTGTGGACATCAGACACAGGAAGTCAAGCAGGGAGTCCTGATGATGAGAGAGGTGAAACGCTGGTCTGACCAATCAGAGGTCACATGCTCCATGATGTCGTCAGCATGTTTCCAGGGTTTGTCGGTTAAAATCAGAAACTAAAGAGAATAAAACCGTCTGAAGTTCTGCTTAAAGCACACAGCTGGGTCCTGGGGACAGGGACAAGTGCAAGGGAGTGTCCTGAAGAGGAGACACTGAGACAAAGAGGAGTGGGACAAAAGTACAGGGCTGTGTGTCAAAGAGAAAACCCTCCGCATGGAACATGAATTACATCACTTCTTCACTCGCTTTGAGGCTAACGGCGCTAAGGACCAGCCAGCTGACTGGACATAACGTCCGTCCATCATGTCTTCTGTGTCGTAGGGCAGCGTCCTCGTTCTCCTGATCTTCGGCGGCTAAAGAGAAACATGTGGCCGCCCGCAGTTTGTTATCAACATAATGAGGAAATTAATCTAATGAACACTTTTACAAAGCGTTCACTGACATCGTATTTGTCAGCGAGTGTGATTTGTTTCTGTACAGCCTCCCGGCAGCATGATTAAATCACCTGGCTGGTTTGGAGTGATGGTGGTCTTCTTTAAATACTGACTGATGGGATTAATGACTGCGTTCATGAAGCAGTTTTACTTTTCAAGTTTTTTCTTATTGTTTCAGCTTTTGTTGCTTGTATTTATTTGATGTTTCTGTTTCTCCATCATGCTTTCATGTGCTTACTGTTTATCCTGTTTCATAACCAGCGGTGACAAAAAAAGTGACCGATGGACGTTTGTCCAGGTTGACGTCTGTCCATCCACATGCAGGAAAAACGTGCTCAGATACTAATAATTCGATTTTTGGAAATGTCCTCAAAGAGACGAAATGATCACACGAACATGAAGTATGTCGTGCAAACAAAAGCACTCAGCCTTATCTGGAGTTTTACTGCACATGTGAAACAATAGTTTCAGCCTTCAGCGTCTCTGGAGGGAGCCGTGTGAAGTCTGAGAAATGTCCTCCGGTGACTGAGCTGAAACAAATCTGCTGGTGTGGAAGTTAGACAGAGGAGAGCTGAGCGGACCTCTGGAGCTGCTGCTGGTCTGTGCTGCAGGCTGCAGGCTCCAGGCTACATTAGCCGCTGCTAGCATAGCATACCCGAATGTAGGCAGCAGGTTTAGACAAGAGAGAAGAAGAATGTGTGGAACAAAGACGATGTCTCTGCTTCAGCTGCATGGATTCGACATGAAGACAGACCAATCACAGCCTCTGTGTCATGTGATGAGCCGTGCCTTCACTTCCTCACCCTGTCTGTTCACCTTCCTCATCCTCCCCTCTTCCTCCCTGCAGAGTGAAACCAGCACTCCTGCCTCTGCCTCTCTGCCATTGATTTTTCTGTCAGCAGTCAGACCCCCCAAAGGTCCACAAAGACCAGCAGCTAAACCTCTACACCGCTGAAGCCTCCACCCGTGTGGCTCCCACAGCGCTCTGCGTGTGTGTGTGTGTGTGTGTGGCTCTGATCACTTAATAACCCACCACAATGAGGCTCTGGATCAACATGTGGTCTGGAAGCTCACTGCAGGAAACACGTTCACACATCAGTCAGAGCTACGTAAGATTTACTGTTAATGGTTGGTTCTTATCAAACTGGCTTTGAATCAGAGACAGAATCATCAGAACGTACATAACGCGACTATTCTTCATCTGTTTCCCGCAGCTCCCCCTCGCCGAGTGTGTTTACATGCTGTCCTTCACCTCCGTCTGCCTCCTCCTTCCTCTCCTCCTACCCATTAGTATCCTACTATCTCATCTTATGTGCTTGTTTCGCCATTATTCCATGATCACAAGTTCACTTCACTGCTTTATTTGTGGACCACACACTCAAAAACATTACTTACAGAGAGACTGTTTGATTAAACCGCTTAACTGAAAGAATGTGTACTCACGATCACACATCTGTACACGTGTGTGTCGCAGAATAGCTGCATTATGTCAGCTCCACTAAACAAACAAACAAACAAACAAACAAACTGCATTCATGAGGAATGATATTAGGTTCTGATGAAAATCAGATCAAGAAAACAACAGAAACAAGACAGGAAAGACTCTGTGAGGCTGCAGTGCTTCAAGCTACATGCTAACATGCTAAGATGCAACATGCTCAGAGAGGACAATGCTAACTTGCTGCTATGTGGCTTGTTTAATATTAGCACGCTAACATTTGCTAATTAGCGCTATACACAAAGTACAGCTGAGGCCGATAAGAATATTATTAGTTTTATGGGTATTTCTGATTAATAACACTTTCAAAACATGTGATGATGATTATAAATTTATGCTTTCTATTTTAAAAAAGGTGTTTAACCCAGTGCAGGAGTAATAATGCCTGAATGGGTCTCTGTAGAAAACCATGCAGAAGGTGTCCAGTAAGCAGCACTGTGACAATGTGGGAGCATTACTTGAAGTCATTCACGGAGAAATTCAGGGTTCAACCGTCTCTTGTCAAGTCCCTCGTCACGTCTCTGTCTTTAAGCTTTAGTGAAGACAAATCTTCACTCTCCCTGGCAATGAAGTATTCATGTGGTATTTGTATCCTAAACACATTTGCTAAATTGTTCATGACGTGGCATAAAGGGCTTCTGCAGCCGGGGAAAAGTCCATTTATCAGCCGGCGCTCCGACGAGTTCAGAGCGCTCGACACTTTCTGAGAAGAAATGACTCACAGGCTCATCGTGTTCCTTTGGTGCTCAGGAAATTTAGTCTGGGAAAAAACAAAGAAATTTAAATCCTCTCTGTCCAGGAACATGATCAGGTCACTGAGGCCCCAACCCAGAGGAGGACATCAATTTCCTCTGAGGGGCCGGGGCTCCTCTCAGGAGCTGGCTGGTGGGTGGAATTTGATGATTTTCTCCTGTGATTGGTCCTGAAGCTCTGAACTGTTATATATATGTGTGACAGTAAAATGTGTCCTCGGCGATCCACCCGCCTCCAGAGGCTCAGATTAAACAGAGCGCTTGTTTCTGATTGGCTGGCAGCAGGACAGACTGTACATATTTAACGTCAGCTCACAGCGACGCTCGTGTTTTACTCTTCGTTAAATTAAGCAAACGTTAAATCAGCCTCTCCTGTCGAGGTTTTCTTTTTCTGCCTTTTCACTGGACGCTGCTGCTGCTGCTGGTCAGATTCTCTTCCTCCAGTTTTTCCTCCCAAACGTGACACAACTGCTCCGCCATCAGTCACTGAAATGATCTCTGGAGGTCCAGGGGGGACAGAAGTCACATTCAAGGGTGAATGAGACAACTCAATGAATAAAATATGAATGGGTGAAATGAGAAATCAGTCCTCCTAATTATCTTTTTTTTGGTTTCATGGTCATTTTATGATCTTCTCTGGTTATTTTTGCCCCGAGCCTCCATTAATTTCTGACCCTCCAGCAGTCGTGTTGGCTCAACAGACCGCTCGCTTCCTGTTTCTGGGCGACTTGCTGATTCTGTTACAGGTGAGTTGAAGTATTACTCTCATGAATCTCACCCTGATGATGCCGCTGAAGGGCACGAGGACACGCTGGATGTTAAACCAACATGCGGGGACGCTGATGGGACTTGTGGGTCTCTGCACGTTACGAAGCAGAGGATTTGGAAAAGAGGAAATTCTCATCCGCACAAAACCGCCTCTGCCAGCGTGCTGATGTGTGTTTCATATTTCACGCATCAGCAACGCTCTGCGCCGAGGACAAATCCCACCAACTGCATCCAAACATTTTGATTTTGTTCCACACAACTTCGCTGCAAAAAGGCTTTTCAAATTCAGTCCAGGTCATTCAGGCGTCTTAAAAGTCCCGTTTATGTGGTCATGAACAGCGTCGAGTGTTGACAGTTAGAGTTCCCCGCGTGGGTAACAACACTGAGATCAATAAAATGGAGAGGACAATGCAGAAGAGAATAAATCAACACTAGAAACTGACAAAACTGGACTTCACAGGGTTTGAAGGGACCACGATCGAGCAGGACATCTACACCTGACGCCAGAGACCGTATGTGAGACAGTCGGGTTAACCATGTGACTACAGATCCAAAGGTTCAGACACCCCCCCCTCCTGTATCCAGCACACAGACCGGCTTCACCGAGCGACCAGAAGGAGTACAACGACACAGTTTTCCTTCCTCACATCACTGCTGCTCTTACTCTTCATGCCTGTGGCACCACAGTGTAGAAATATTGTTACTGTTAGCATCAAAACATACTTCAAGTACCAAAAGTAAAAGTATGCATTATGCAGAAGAGCCCATTTCAGAAAAATGTTTATTATTATCACACTGGATGATGATTATTGATGCATTTATCACTTAAATACTGCAGATTGTAAATGAGGGGCCAATCTTTATTTACCTCTACATTACTTCATATACTTCTGGGTAGCTTGTGAATTTCCCCTGCAGATCAATAAAGTCTTTTCAAAGTATATAAAATATCATCATTTGTTGATTATATGTTGTATAATTCTGAATGTAGAAAGTCAAAAAAGAACATATTTGCCTCTGAACTGTGGTGGACTAGAAGCACAAAGTAGCAGAAAGTGGAAATGAGTACATGTACCTTAAAACTGAGGAGTCAATGTACAATATCCACGACAGCCGTGTAAACCCCGTCTGGAGAGGACGTGAGACCAAGTCTGAAATCTGCACCTCGGTGGAAGATGGACTTGACTTAAGCTTCTTTTTCTGACTTTTTTTGTTTTTAATAAGACGCTGACAGCCACAGGACCTCAGAGGGACGTGGGGGAGTAAAGGACAGACATTTTCCATTTTCAGATAACAGCCTGACATTTTATTGATCCCTCAGCCTTGTCCCGCATGGAGGTCAAAGGTCAGATTCAGTGCTGTGCTGCAGATGCAGATGCTCATGCGCTCAAGGACAACGAGCAGCTGGGAGCTTGATTTCGTCGCCTCCTCTCCCCCGCCGTTACTGTACCATCCTGTTACCTCCACACGCAGCACACTGTAGCAGCGGTGGCCGCTGTGCTAATTAGACTGTCCCACTTTCCGCTGCTGGTGAACTCCTGCTGCACGGTGGCGTGCAGGACGAGTTCCTCAAAAACATGCAAACAGCCAGAGGTTCAGCTCTTCGCCATTAAATTCAATTACACTTGGTGGCCTTTGTAGCGGCTGCACATTTACATGAAAGGAAACAAAAACTCTTAACACCAATTATCTTAAACTGTTTCAGATTAAGTCGGTTAATAATGCAGAAACACGCCGTGCCCTTTTGCTCCACGTCTGAATGTAAAAGCAGAGGACAGGGTGTGATGAATGGCCCCGCGGTGAGCTCAGCGTGTGCGCTCACGCTCGGCGGCGGCGGCGCTGCGGTGTGACCGCACATCCCGCCACAGAAAAGTGGATCTTATCGAACACAGATCAGAGCGGCAGAGGGTGAGGTGACAGCCTGTCCCTGGGCTCAGGATGAAAGTTTCACAGCTTTCTGGCACTCGCTGAAAAGACTCGACAGTGAGATAAGAGGTGAGAGGAGGAGAAAGGAGTGCCGTGCCGGAACGAACTGCCGGGTTTGCTCAGGGTGGAGCAGAGGGCGGGAAAACCTCCATCACTTCGTCCCTCACTCCTCCCCTCTTCTCCACGCCTCAGTCACTGTTCAAAAGGCGCGTTTATGTATCTGCTGTGACTCAGATCTGCCGCCACAAATCTGCCAGCGGCTCATGTAAACAGGCACAACGACAAGCTTCGACATCACTGTTTGAATACTGAAACGCCTGCGTTCCCCGGGGAGCTCAGCGACTTTCTGCTGCAAATCGATAGAAAACACAAACCTCACTGTTTCATCCCAAATCCTTTAGGATCCTGCATTCTGCTTCACGCTGCAGCGTCCGTGTACAAAGAGGGACTTGATATGTAATTGATTTTGTTAATTTGTTCAACAACAGCATGAATGCTGACTTTGCCCAAAAATAATAGTTTATTAAAGGTGCTCTGTGCAGCATTTCTGAGCTAAATTACCATAAAAAATCCAAACTCGGTGCAGATGACTGAAGACCTACTGCAGTGAAACTGTGACCGCCAAAAAGCCAGATATGAGCATCGCGGTGAATCACTGTATCATCACATGGCGGGTCAGTGCAGCACGAGCACGTCCATCCTGACGATTTAATGATCTTAAAAAGCAACAAGCAGAACCCTGAACTCCTTGTTTACCTCCTCCCATGTTTACCCTGCTGCTTTCAGACCTCACGCAGTGCAAACAGAGGCAGAGCTGACGGGTTAAAAGTCGGCTTGTCGATCCCCCTCGTGGCTCCGCGAACAAAGAGACACAAACAGTCACAACAGCTACCTGTCAGAGAGCAGCTGTCGCGCCTGCAGGGCATTGTTTGTCAATGGTACGATACGCTGAGAGCCGAACACAGCCTCCGACAGCCGGGCTGGGCGGCGGAGAGGATGTGAAGTGAATGAGAAGACGTGTTAGCAGCAGGTTAGCGCGAGCTGCGCCGCCTTCCTCTCACATTCCACACGTCAGGCGCCACAACGCCTGGAAATAAGTTCCTCACGGGAGCTGCAGCTTCCTCCTGCTCTCTTTGCTCGTGGCTGAACGGAGCTCACATGAACGTAATCTACAGTTCAGCCTCATCATCAGTCGAGCTCCAGAAAACAACAGAAGCTACGTACGAGAAGAAATATATTAGGAAGAGATGATCGTCTAACTTCAGCTGCCCAGTCGGAGCTCCGCCCTCAGGCCTCCTCAGGGTCACAGTAATAGGTGGATGATGACAAAGACGCTGTGGGTGGAGGTGTCTGAGAGTGAAATGGCAACAGGTGGAGAATTGTTTTTACTCCAAAACAATGAGGAGAGGCCAGAGAGAGTCTGAAAGCCTGAATTCTTACTGAGCGGTTCCATCAACAAACCAATTTCAGATGTAGAAAGTTTTGAAGCAACTTAGATTCAAACCTTATTTTGTCTCAAGCAGGGGACACGTACATATTCATAAACAGGACAACATTAGTGGAGAATGGCCATAAAATATTTAACTGTTTGGGACTTTTACAGCTCCATTACGATGTGAGAGCTTTTACTTCTTTAGCACAACAATTTATGTCTTTTTGGACAATCAGCAAGTATCACAGGAGGCAGGAGCTCCGCTCTGCAGGGAGAGGCCGTCTCATTGGACCAAGAGAGACGGAGGATCATCTCACACAGAGTCCAGCTGACGTAGATCAACAGCAGCCGAGACCAGAGGACGACTCTGGATCTCTGAGCTGATGAAGGCTGAGACGGAGCTGAATGAGAGTCCAGGGCTGAGCAGGACTGAGAGGGCTTGATGTTTCACGCTGCAGATGAGAAACTGCTTCACAGTCATTCATAGATGCTTACAAACAAGTGATTTTGTCATTTCAATCAGCCTCACCCACAGAGGCAGATGACAGAAAGCTTTATGAGTCAGGTTAGTTGTTTTCACTGGAGAATGAAAAGCAACTCCAAAAAAGCTGAAGGTGTCAGTGAACTACAGTGGCGATATCATCTGTTTACCAACATAATATCCTGCACAGCGTCTGCTCGGGGTGACTGCAGCATCATTAAACTGCTTTATGGTCCTGCTTTCGGCCTTCGCAGCACTTTGAGGGTGATGCAGGAAAAGTCAGCGCTGACCTGAATCATGAGACACGACGCGTTTTTTCACATTTAACCAAAACCAAAGTGCTTTCCTGGCCCGGAGCTGACCACGGACGGGGCTCTGGATGCTGACACCGGTCCTTCTTTAATGCCGGCCACCTCCCCGTGGCTCCGGCGGGGTTCATAAACACGGCGGCTCATTGGCTGAGGTCAGGCGTGGAGCTGTAAAGCTGTGCTGCGCTCGCAGGCGGAGAGCAGCGCAGCCTGTTGGGATGCAGCGCGAGCTCACGGGTGGAAACCTGATGACGGCAGCAGAAAACAGCAGCGGCGACTCTCAACCTGACTGACTCACCTCTCCCTCACCGTGTGACCAATCGTCTCCTCTCGCATACTTTTCTCTTTCTCCACCTTCCTCTCCTCCCCCACGTCTTGCTTTCTTTTCGCTCTCACCTCTCTCGAGCACCATCGTGATGAAACGCGTTCACATTATTCCACCTCACAATAATCACCATCCAGAGAAACTCACAACATCTTCAGCGCCGAGGTTTAATTCTTCCATCGGCAGCATGATGGACGACATTAAAGGGAAGAACGAGCACACAACAACACAGCAAACACATGTAAGTTCCTGAATGAACACCTGAACGCATCCACATCAGCTGAGGACGGCCTCTCTGCTGCAGGGGAGGCAGATTTGGGGGAAAACTGATGTGTGACGGACGAGCAGGCGGCGGAGGCACTTCTTCACATGAAAGATTGAGGTCGCATTTAAGATGTTGACGTAGAGCGCAGAGTTTCTCCCAGCGTGGGGAGCGAGGAGCTATTTCAGGATCCGGATGAGCTGCTGGTGACACAGCAGATTTCACAACGCCGTGATGTCATCACTGCATCATGTAGGCCATTTTAAAACGATTCATAATGCAAAATCTTTTATGGCACGCCATGTGGAAGCTGTAGATCCTCGTACTTTTTGCAAAATATGGAAGCCTGTTTGTGCCAAGAATAGAAAAAGACAGGAATGATGACAACTAAAACCTGAAACTCAACTCAATATTTCATCATCAGGAGCTGGAAAGTCAAAATGTTTATTTCTATTTTGATTGTTCTTAATATTTAATCTACTTTTCTTTTGCTGGTGTAAATGGGATCCCAAAGAAAATGTTTTTCCAGAGCTTTCTGTCCACACAGCCAGTTTATTATTGTTATCACCACAACTCTGTCACTGTAACTCAGTTATTTCTGACACATGAATGATTAGCACACACTTTCTATTCACAAATGCACATAAATTAAATTCTCACAGAAGTTTTTGCCTTTTCTCTCAGGAATTCAACACCTTACGTCCTCTTTAAGCTGTGTGAAGAAGCACAAAAGCCTCTTTTTTCTGCGTCCATGTGCACAATTAACTTGTGTCAACCTTTAACACTTATTTTCATTCTTTTACCTCTAAAAAAAATCTTTCTCCTGGAAGTATTATGTGTATTTTTTTGTGCCTGTAGATTTTTCTTAGATGCAGATTTTGAAGTGAGAGAAGACAAACAGATGGCACTCATCAAGCGAACATGTCAATCAAAACCGAAGTGCAGAGAAATAAAAGAGTGTTCTGCAATAATGCAGCCGGAGCCTCTGTGACAGGCAGGTCAGGCCGAGCTGAACTTCATTCAAAGTGGATAATTCTGTTGTTTAGCTGCTAAAAGCAGCTAAAAACAGCTCGAGTGTTTCATTGTTTTGTGCTCCTACAGAAAGTTACTGCTGCAGGCTGTAACACTGCAGGTTGACACGCCTCAAAAACATCTGCTGCGTTTTACAGAAAGAACTCTTCAGCATAAAGTCTCATCCAGCGAGCTTCGGCTTTTAAAGTACAGCTGAAATAAAAGTCTCCATTAACGGCCCATCTGCAATAAACACATCATCGCTTTGGTGGGAGAAAGCTATAAAAGCTGCAGCTTCGCCAGCAGAAGAAGAAGAGAAAGCGGAGGTGTTGTGGAGGGACGCCAGCTTCCTGCCGTGGATGGAAACTGGGCTGGACTTCCTCTGAGCTCTGAGGTTAGCACGTCATCCTCCAAAGCACGAGTTAAAGCTGAAGGTTTGAGTCTGAGTGCGTGTGGAGCATCTGTAATAGCTTCTCCTCAGTGGACTCAGACTCAGCTAAAGGATGTTGCTAAGATGCTCATTATCTGACCTGTCAGAGACTGCTTCCCCCGAGGACAACAGACACACACACCTCAGAGGAGGGATGCTGCGAACGCAAGGCCACCAGTCTAATCCCTAAGGAGCTGTGAGGTCATGGCGGTCAGGTGACACCATCTGATCTCCACCAAGAGCCGTCGAAGGCAACAAAGTTCACTGTGGTCAGACTCTACAACATGTGATAACACTCAGTCCTTCATCGTCTGATGGTCTGAGCAGCACCTGAACCTGAACCTGAACCTGAACCTGAACCTGAACCTGAACCTGAACCTGAACCTGAACCTGAACCTGAACCCGGTCACGCTGCCTAATCCGTCGCTCTGCTCAGTGGATAACAGGTGATTTGTGAGAAATTCACGTGACATTGACTTTCAAACAGACTGTAAACACATTTACTGCAGCACTGCTGACCTCAGCCGTCAGGAGGATCTTGTAAAATGTGAACTATTTAGTATCTGAGAGACTCTTTTCTTCTGCTCAGTGCATTTGAAATATTTTATCTAACAAGTACTGAAACAACTTCAGAGATAAAGTCTGACAAAGCAGGTTTTGACTATTTTACCTTGTTGGTTGTGATACTGTCATTCTGCCAGATGTTAGGATGTTAAAGTTTACGTTTGGTGTCAGGTAAAAAACATCTCGAGACACTTTAGAATCATTTTCATTCAAGTCTCCCAGAAATTAGAACTGGAAAGAGCAAATATGATTTCACACAGACAGACTGGACATGTAAGATCGTCAAGATAAAAATGTGTTTCGTTTCACACGGAGCAGATCGAGCCAGACAGGAAGTCAGACACTCCAGAAGCCTGTGCATTTTCATAATAAAACACCCTCTGCAGACTCACGATCACACATCAACGACAAACGCATTCAAAACAGATAGAAACCATTTAAGTAGGAAGCCGACTTGCTCGTGCTAGAAGCACAAATATGAAGGAAAAATGACCAAATCAGGCAGACAAAACAAAAAGTACAAACAGCATAAACATAAGCAGCATTCAGGCTTCTCTCATACTCTGTATGAACTGGTTTTGGCTCATTCAGACTCCACATCTGAGAGTAACGAGCAGCGCTAACCTCCACGTTTCTGTGCTATCAGGTAGTCAAATATTTAGATCTTCAGCTCATCAGATTCAACGTTCTGGTTTCCTGTGTCTCGTCTCGCGTTCATGAGCGTCTGTGTGTTCTGCTGTGTGTGTGGACGCCATCACTCAGCTTCTGCATGGATGTGAAAAAACAGCACTGTATGTGTGCTGCTGTACTCCTGAGTAACAAGATAGATGGATTATGACAAAGCAAAGAGAGTGTAGAGGGAAGTGTGTGTGTGTGTGTGTGTGTGTGTGTGTGTGTGTGTGTGTGTGTGGGTGAGCGAGCGAGGATAGCAGTGTGAGCCACAGAGCGGGCGGGCGAGGCTAAAAACAGTGTGGCATGGGAAAGAGAGAGAGCAGGAGACGAGGAGTGAGACAGAGATGGATGTCTGCAGCTCTCTGCCCGGAAAATATGAAGAAAACAACAGAGAGGAAAACAAGAGAGAAAGTGTGAGACGGGAACATTTTTCCAGAGGGTCTCGTTATATACTGTGGAAGCTGTGTGTGTGCGCATGTGTGTGTGTGCGCATGTGTGTGTGTGTGTGCGCGCGCTGTCTGAAACGATCTCTCTCTCTCGGTGGGTTTCCGTCTAACTTTTGGCTGAATTGTGAGAGAAATCTGAGAAATGTAAATCACAGCGTGCTCCCGTCGGCTGGTGTGAACATCCTCTGGACGAGCTGCATGATTAAATAAAGACATCCACGGCATCACGCTCCTCCAGCATAACTCTGCTCAAACACACTGTAGCATCAGCGCTGCTCCTCAGCTGAGCTAATGTTATTTTCATGAATGGATTCTCCCCCACCGAACACGCCGCGCCGCGCACGGCTGCATTTCTTCTTGTTTCCTCGCTGAGGAGTGTTTTCTGAAGTGCCGCCGCAGTGGAGGTGTGTGTGCGTCACAGTGGGTGGTGGAGAAAAATAACCCGAAGAAGAAGAAGAGGAAGCAGCAGCAGCATCGTTGAAAAGCTGGAAAGTTTCATTCAACTTCACCACAGATCCAGAGCACACACACGCTCGCTCACGTGTGTGTGCAGCTGCAGACTACATGTCTGTCATGTGATCATGTGACTTCACGTTTGGACTTTGTTGCCGCTGCTCTGTTTATATCTGAGACCTGAACGAAGCTCTTTTATTTGAGTCCAATTTTCCTGCGTTTGTCTGTTTATGCATGAATCCATCCACACACATCGCCTTTTTTTATGCAATGTTTTTTGACGTTGTATGTAATGTTCTTTCTGCAGAGCCTGTAATGAGAGGTAGTTGATTTACACTCAGCTGCTGAATGAAACGCCGCATTCATGTGCGGCTGACAGACTGAAAGCATAATGTCCGGATGTAACGGCTGAGTGTAAACAGTGTTTTGCTGGATGTCGGAGCTCCCGACGCTGCTGGAAGCTGACCAGCACAAACAGACTGTCACATGTTTGCCTCCTCGTCTCTGTGTGTACGTACACCAGGATGTGTTTGTGTGCGTTTGTAAGAAACAGCCTTGAAAGCCGATGCAACGCTATTTAATTACAGCTCTCAGGACGAGCTAAAACAGCCCTGCAGTGGCACAGCAAGACTGACGCTGGCAGTGGAGGCGAGACTGCAGGTGATTTCTACCTGTCAGGTGTGTACAGGCCGTCCACAAAGAGCCTCATTCAGACCAGATCAATGTTACAGAGGGAGGTGGGGAAGAAGAGCAGCTGTTCTGTGTTTTAACTGTGGAAACTGCAGGACATGGTCAGAAGACATGGACAGAACAAAGACAACAGATAGAGACAATCTGTGCCCCCCGCAGAGGCAAAGAGGAGTGTGTCAAGTGGATTCAGTGGAGAATCACACTCCGCCACAGCTCAATCTGAACACACAGGCATGAAACACATGATGTGAGCGTAAGTCACAGTGAATGTTATCATTATCTCTGATCTCCAGCCAGAACAAACGTCTGCTTAGAAAGTCAGAAACAAGACACTTCAGAGCTCGTCTGAGAGTCGTCATGTTTTAAAGTTTCCCTCAGTCCAGCTGTCGGCTCAGCCACGTGCACGCAGATACAGGCTGAACGTCCGGCGTTCGAAGGAGACATCTGACGATATCTGTGGTCACTTTCATCCCTGAACGGGTCGATACGGTGGTGTTAGCATGTTTCTGTCTGTCAGATTACAAACAGCTTTTCTGAAGGTCAAATTTCACACCGATCAGTAAAAGAAGTGGAAGAACAAGCAGCTGTTCCTGTGGAAAACACTCAGATCCTCTTAAATATGAGGACGTCTCTGCGGACGAGATCTGACTTCCAGCAGCGAGTTTGCTGAGAAACCATCCTTAAGAACGGGATTGAAGTCCCAGACCGGCTCGGCCCGCCTCCGTCAGAATGGGTTTGTTATGTGTCTGCCTGACTGGACGCTGCAGCCTGATATATTGGACAAACAGCCGTCCCTGTCGTCCCTGTCGTCCCTGGCCCAGTTCCCACAGCTCCTCTGGTGTCCAGCCTTGCTGCTGGGTTTAAGACTCAGCCCTCGCCGGCGTTCAGGTGCGTGTTTACAGTTCACGCACTGGGAGATGATGTGATATTGTTCCTGCTCACCCTGGACGCTGCGTTTCCTCGGCTCTCCAGGCCCAGATCAGATTAGCTCTGTCAGACTGCTGCTTTATCAGACGCGCTGTCCGCCAGCCAAACAAATGACAGCAGCCCTCCACGCCCGCCGCCATCCCCGCCTCTGTGACAAACGACGCATCAGCCCATCTCCTTTCCATCTTATGCTGCCAAGAGGTAGATCGTCACACGGCCCTTACAACGGCCGCCGGCCGTGACCACGGCGCGTTCCAGGCCGCCGCCTCAGCAGCTTTTGGCAGTGAGGATTAAAAAACGTGCTTCTGTTCTACTTCAAACAGACTGAACTCTTTTACTCCTTGCTCCTCGTGTCCTTCTGTAAATCACCTTTCTGGTTTTCTGAGCGACGACGTTTGAAATTAAAAAACCCTCATGACAAACGTCCAATCACACGCTCAGTGTGACTTGTCTGACTGAGATCACTTCTGCTCTGTAACCAGAGGAAGGCGATGACCCGGCCGGCCAAAGGGAACGTCTCCAGTGCTGATCTCCAATCAGCACTAATGCTTGTCAAGTATTCTCCACCTCCGCCTACTTCCAGGCAATTAGACAGCGGCCATAGCATTTACACTAAGTGCTCCAATTATAGCAGAGAGGTGCTGTGGGTGAGAGCAATTATGATCCTGCATGGACGATGACAACTGGCGTTTCTTTGGCAACATTTCACCGTCCCTGTACGATGAAGCTTCACTGAGGCCGGCGGGCGCGTCGGTTCGCCACTGGCAGTGAAAATAAAGGTACGAGAAAGGGAACCACAAGACGTGCTCCACACAGTGACGGATTACCACGGGGGGTGAAAATACATATTTCTGCTGTCCAACGATGACCTCCTGACTCCAAACGGCCTGGTTTTCATATTCATACTCCAGTAAACTTTAACATGAATTTTAAATGTCCACCTCAGGCCTTTACAGACTCTGACTCTCATTCATTCAGTGTATGAAAAAAGCCTTCAGCTTCCTGCTGTTCCCCAAACTATGCGTTTTTAACAATTTTCTGGTTTCAAAATTGTAGAAATTGTTTTTTTTAAATGTTTTTCTCTTGAGATAATCTTAAAATACCTTCCTATATTTCACAAGCTACCCAAAAGTAGTTAAACCACCTTTAGCAGCCTCAACATCAAAGTGATGAACACATGAATTCATCAATAACACATTATTCAGAAACAGTCCATGGTGCATAACGAGTACTTTTACTTCAGGTACTTTAAGTACCCTTCAATGCTTCTACCACAGAAACAGCTAGCTGAACTAGCTGTAAAGCCTGAAACACACTTTGATGAACTTCAGCCTCTGTGGGAGGTGCGTTCAGCTGTACTGACTCCATGATGGTATAACTGGATGAGACTTTTCAACTGCTCACGCCACTGCTGCACCACCAATGTTACGAAAACGAGACAAAACGATGAGGAAGTCATCTGGAGTTTGCTAATGACGCCGCGTTGGTGTGTCTGCAGAGGAGATCTACAGTGTAAATGTGACACCGCTCAAAGGGAGCCGGAGGCAGGACGTCTGAGGCACCGCTGAACCCACAAACTACAGGCAGCAATCAGATATTTGGGAGATAGTGCAGGTTTTCAGTCAGAAGCCATGACACTTTCAATCTGAGCTCAGTCGAGTGTGCCGGCAGGAAGTATTGGTTTCACGGGTTTAGTCACGGATGTAAAGAAGCCGGCGAGGAAGCCTTCATAAATAATCTGAACTGCTGTGTCTCAGCAGAGGAGAAGAGGAGAAATGAGATTCATTAAAAATGATCCTCTTCCTCGTCCTCCTTGTCGAGGTTCAGGTCGAGCTCCTCTTCATGCCGAGTCGTGTCGCCCTGCTGAACAGCTGAACACACATTTCATTTGGTTCATGTTCTCCTCTCGTCTTTCACCGGTTTTGTTTGTTTCGTGTCGAGCCTGAGAAGCTCCTGCTTTTCCTTTCCCTCTTCTCTTCCTCCTCTCGTCCTCTCTCCTGCCTCTCCCTCGCTTCATTAGCGATGCTGTCCTTCTCGCGGCCCACAAGGACTAACTTGATGGGAGACAAATCCAAGTGATTAACAATGATTAAGAAACACGGAGAAAAAGTAGGATGAGGGCTTGTGGGAACGGCAACCTTGTCTTTAACGGCTCTCTAATCCAAAGAATTTACAAGCTCAACAGATGGGTTTCCGTTTCCATCCAAGTCACGTTCAGGACAGATTTATCTCCGCGTGTCTCTTGGAGACAAAGTGAACTGTGCCAGCTCGCCTCAAACACTCAGCCGAGCATCCAATTGTGTTACTGTATTGTATTCTGTCAAAGTGATGCTGAAAGCGGGCCGAGAAAAGGTTCCTTCTCTCCTCTTTGTTCAACCTTTCAGCTGCCTAACCCTTGTTTTAGAGGGCAAGTCAATTAAGAACAAACATGAAGCAAAGCCAAATGTCTCCAAGGGAGAGAAGAAGCGGATAAAAGCTGTAATTATAATAATGAAGGATTAGCCAGATTAACTCCTCAGATGGAAAATGGGTGACTTGTGACTTTGCTGAAAAATAAAAGCATTTAAGGCAACATTGTTTAGCTACTTGGCTTCAAAAGCGTTTTGAATGCACTCTGAATGGTGCTTCTGTCATTCCCACTCTGCAGCCCAAACGCCTCTTCTTGAATGATGTGGGTTCGATCTCCTCAACACAGGTGTGTAAGGCTTTAGGCCACACATGACCTGTGTCAGTGAACCTGGATCACACTTCATGCTTTACTTGTTAGCTCGTTAGCTCAGTTAGCTGTGCGGCTAGCTGACTATGCCTGGACCGGACTGGGAGCTCAGAGGCGGTGGCGGAGGCGGAGGTGAAGAGGCTGAGGAAGACAGAGGAAGACAAAAAAGACAAAAAGAGAGACCAAGAGTTCAGGAATGACCAAGAAAGAGGCAAAAGACGAGGAAGTCTCAGAAGGCTTTGAGTGGCTGGCGAGAGCTTTGTGGAATAAAAGGCTGCAAGTCAAACGGTGAGACCCTGATCTACATGTGGGCGCGCAGCTTCGTTTCCTGTTTCATTCATTCAGGAAAAGCATTCAGGCACCATCACAACACCAGTGCACAACTGTTCAACAGCTCATGTTGCTCTGGAAGGGCCATGGATGCTAATTTGAAGACAGACGGCTCTGTCTCGACTGGACGGACGAGATCTTCAGGCTTCACGCTGAGCTAAACTCTGTTCTCTTTAAGTCGACTCATTTTATTGCCTCGCCGTGTCCTCATGTAGGACTGACATTTGTCGGCCCCGCATGAGGACACAGTGAGTCACTGATGTCATACACAAAGCGAGTGACATCAGGCGGTGACTCACTTTTCAAAACACAGCTATGAAGTCAGTGTGAAGATGTGATGCAGCTTCCTGCCAATAAGACTCGGCAGGTAAAAAACACGCAATGTTCCTTTAACTGGGTGACTGAACATGACTGAATGTGTGTGTGTGTGTGTGTGTGTGTGTGTGTGTGTGTGTGTGTGTGTGTCTCAGCCAGACGGGGTGATAGAGGGAGAAAATGGTTGGTGTTTGTGTTTATTGAGGTCATTTTCAATTTGCTGTTGGAGGGTTTTTGCCCCGAGGACATGTAAAACACACACACACACACACACACACACACACACACACACACACACACACACACACACACACACACACACACACACACACACACACACACACACACACACACACAGAGGCTGCGTGTGTGTAGGTGTCACTCATCACTGCTCAGCAGTCTGATAGGATCCTGTCAGTCAATCTGTCTCCCCTGGCTACTGAGGGCTTCGTCCCGCCTCCCAATCTAAACTTCACTCCACCAGTGATTTATAGACTGTGTGTGTGTGTGTGTGTGTGTGTGTGTGTGTGTGTGTGTGTGTGTGTGTGTGTGTGTGTGTGTCATGATATTGACATTAGACAGGAGGAAAGAAAGTGAAGGGTAGGAAAGAAGGAAGCAGAGGGAGAGGAAGGAGGACAGATATGATCTAAAGGGATGCCAAGAGAGAAAGAGGTCAAGAGGAGGAAAGTAAATAAGGGAGGAAATGAAGAGAGAGTGGGGGGAGAGGAGAGGCATAATGGTAGTTTGGGGATGAGGGGATGAGAAGGAGGAAAGGAAGGAAGGAATAAGAGAGAGGGGACAGGAAGAACATGAGAGAAAGGGGGTGGCAAAAAAGACCAGAGGAGAGAAATGAGGAGCAGAAAGAGGAAAACATGGAGGAGGAAACAAGGTCAAAAAGAGGGGAGACAGTGGGGAGAGGAAGGGGAGAGCAGATAAGGAGGGGGGGAAAGGTAACGAAGGACGGACAAATAAGGGGAAGGGAGAAGAGGAGGAGGAAGAGTCGCTAAAATCAGCGGCTGATGACACATTAAAACTGTCAAAGCACACAGCAACATGGCAGCTTCAGCTGTGAAGAAACCCGACTGTCCCAGTGTGTAACCGTGTGTGTGCGTGTGTGTGCGCGGCTGGTGCTAATTTCCCTGCTTGGGCTCACACACACTTGATAATGATTCTCACAGTCAACTGACAGCTGACTGTGATTCATGCAGAGACAGAAAGTCTAAAAGCCACATCAGCTTCCTGTGAAGCTGTGATGACCATCACACACACAAACATCACAGTCAGATAACTCCTTCCTGCTCCGCTGGTGGATGAAACCTGTGAGGTCTGTCCTGAAGGTGGCGCCACAGGGTTTATCCTCTGAACGGTGGGCTTTGTTGAACTCAGCTCCACTTTGAGCTGAATGCTAATATGCTAGCTTCTGCATATTAACATGCTTACAAATATGATGGTAACAGCCACCGCATCACGTCATGTTGACGTTTAGCACGTTACTACTGTGGCTACAGAGAAATCACGTGGAGACAAGTGCTGTGATTGGTCGGCTTTGGCTGCTGGTGTTCCTAATGCTGGTGGTGGAGGCAGCAAGTGAAAGAAAGCTCCAATGATCTGCTGCTCAGCTCCACTCGTCTATGAACCCTCAGGCTGAATACACTCATACACTGCACATAACCTCCCACTGCACGCATATAAAGAAATAACCTTTACCCATTCAGCGTTTACTCCTTTGCACTATTTGTATTTGTTTACGATTTACAGTCAAGTTCGAGTCTAGCCTCAGTCTGTCGGCATGCTAATGTTAGCATTGCATGAGCATGCTCGCAGTTAGCGGGTCGAGTAACTGAGAGAGTAAACAGAGAAACCTCCGTCCGTCCTCTGAATCTGTGGGAGAAGGAGAAGCACTGCTTGACTTTGATGTTTAATAGACCGCCATCAGCTTCCACGAAGTGGTCGCGAGTCTTCATGGGCTCCTCACCGACACAACAACAAAAACAAATTAAAACGGCACTGCATCGACTAAAGACTGCAGCAAGTCAACCATGAAGATCAAACCGATTGATGGAAACACACATAACTCTGACTCTCTCTGGATCACACGCTGTTTCAGGGCAGTGTGTTCATAATTTGGTGAGTTCAGAGACCCGAAATCACGTGAAAGCAACAGTAACATCTCAGAGATCAGGTCAAATCAGGCCAAAGCCTCCAGTGAACCGAGTCTGAGCAGACCGACTGGAAACAGGACGGAAAAAGTCCTGGCAGAAAAATCTATAGCCAGTGTGTGTTGAATCTGTGTGTGTGTGTAAAAACTTGCCAAAGCTTTTAACACATTTCCATGACATTATTGAACAGTGCAACTTTCATTCAGCTCAGTCTCACCCTCCTACGCCGCCATGTCTGGGTGCTAATGAATGTTTCAGCGTCAAGACGCACACACGCACACAAACACATATACACGCGCACACACATGCGCACACACAGAAGCCATTTCTTTCAGTGCCAAAGCCTCCCACTCGTTTTTAGACATTAACACTATTAGACAGATATACCTGAGAAAAGCGTGCGCACGCACACACACACACGCACGCACACACGCAGTCAAACCTAAAACCGAACAGCTACATTTCACTGTCGTAAGACAGAAAACGCCCGCCCTCACAGCTCTGTGTGCTCGCTCATGGTTAAGCTTGAGAGGTGAAATCAGCTTTATGAGCTCTGTTCAAACTGAGGAAGGAGCTTCTAATAAACAGCCAGGTTACATTTTACTGCTCGCACTTCGCTCTGTGTGCAGTAACTTACTTAGAAAACACTTCGGAAACCAAACACACACGTTTACATCCACTACTTTACTTATTTTCAATTCAAATATTTTACATTTCCCCACACCAGGTTGCTAGTTTCTATATTTCTCCTTGTTTAAATTGCTCATATTTCTCAATATTCCCTGTTTATATTGTTTGTTTGCTATTTAATGTTTTTTCACCGATGCCCTCTATTTTTTGCTATCCACTTTGCTGCCGTAATACTGCAAATTTCCCCACTGTGGGACTAATAAAGGAATATCTTATCTTATCTTATCTTATCTTATCTTATCTTGTCTTAAAATAACATGCATGAGGGAAATATCTACCACTGGACGGACGTTCAGACGATGAAACAGTAAGAACTTTTCATCAGGTCACATTTTCAGTTTGGCCGATACTTTGACGGCCGACCTCCTGCTGCCTGTTTTCTGCTTTCTCTCTGTTTTCAGGCGTAGGTCAGCGTATAGGAGGCTGCCTCCGCCTCCGCCTCCTGCTGAAGCCTCCGCCTCCTGCTGAAGCCTCCACCTCCTGCTGTTGTTAATAAGACAGAGCAGCGGCTGACCACTGAGACGACAGCAGGACTATGACAACATGTCAGAAATGACACACTTCCTCCCTGTGATTTCTGCTCTGCTCGCGAGACAAAATTGGCAGTTGTACACAGTTTCTGAATGTATTCCTGAGGAAAACGGGCGAAAGCGACTCCACAGGAGGTAAAGTGAGACGCTTTAAAGGTGCGGCTGATTGACGAGCTGCGAGCCATCAATCTGACCATCCAGGCTGCGAGTGCGCCATCTGTCCCTGCAGGGTTTAATAAAGCTTAATGAATAAACTGAAGCATGCGGGAGACTTGAGGAGAGGAAGAAGATCTGATGTTCAGAAGCAGCTCTTTCAGTGTAAAAACACGTTTCTGCCTTCTTACTTCCTGACGACTCCAGAATGGGATCAACGCTCATTGAGCCGTAGTTCTTCGTCTAAAACAGTGAAATGACCCTTTAAGGTCGACCTCTGCGTCTGAAAAACGCCGCTGTGAGCACGTCGCGTCTCTCCGGCCTGTTGCTCCATGTCGTTGGATACATGTCGCGAACACTTCATGTGGTCATTTTACTGTAACCTCCGTGTGTGTGTGTGTGTGTGTGTGTGTGTGTGTGTGCGGTTAATCAAGTCATAACAGCCTGTTCTTGAGAGCGAGACGAGGAGAGGAAGCTGCATTAATACTTAACCCCGCTGCCATGGCAACGCAGCTTGACTGGCAGTCTAAAGCCTGCTACACACACATGCACACACACACACACACACACACACACACACACAGAGAACCGCACACACTCCTGGCAGGTAGAGATTTGTAAGAAGGAGGCCCAAGACGTCAATATGAATGAGGCGAGGTGTGGGTGTGTGTGTGTGTGTGTGTGTGTGTGTGTGTGTGTGTGTGTGTGTGTGTGTGTGTGTGTGTGTGTCTTTGAGGTCAGAGGTCTCCCGGCAGCATGGGGGCTGAGTGACACACACTCCCACAAAGAAGATAAATAAGACATGAGGCGCATGCACACACACACACACACACACACACACACACACACACACACACAGAAGTACATGTCCCTGTACAAAAAGCTTTTTGCCTGCTGCTGTCAACTGAGGGAAATCTTCCTCTCTCTATCTTCACATACACACACGCACCCCCCCACCCCACCCCACCCCACCCCACCCCACCACACACACACATCCGCACACAGGCTCAGTCTTCGCATACAAACACTGTAATTAAATTCTGCTGGCGCCTCCTTCTGCCCCTTTTCATTAAACATCTCGAGGATACAAAAGAGTCAAACAAATTAAACTAAAGTCACACAATTCGGAAACATTTTCCAGGGCGCAGTCGATGATTATTCGCTCTCTTTGTGCCCAAAATGATGGTAATTTATGCAAGGGCGTTCAAAAGTGTTGCAGATGGATGTCAGCCACCTCCGCGCTCCCTCAGCGGATGCTGGGATTCGAACATCAGAGCTGTCGGTCCATGTTTTTGTTGCAGATGCTCTATTTTCCATAAACTACCCACAATGCATTTTCCACATGGCTTAACTCCCCAAAACTTTTACAAGTCAACACTGCAGACGAAGCCTTTCTCAGCACTGACGCACAGTTTGTATTACTGTTGTTAGGTAACGCATGATGTACCGTAGGTAACTTTACCCCATCATTGTCTATGTACAACAGTATATAAGCGCATACATGCACTTCTCACACGCTGTAACACTGCAGCAGCTTCATGATGACAATCAGTAATCAATCAATGAGCTGATGATTCTCTGAATCTGATCACAGTAAAAATTAGCAGCTGTTGGTGTCTTCTAAAGTTTAACTCTTTATCTAGGACACACACACACACCATGTGAATAAATGAAAGCATTCAGTCTCTCTCTCTCTCTCTCACACACACACACACACACACACACACACACACGCGCACGCGCACACACACACACACACACACACACACACACACACACACACACACACACACACACACACACACACACACCAGCCTGATCCGCGGACAGGAGTCGTGGTGAAAAATGAAACAGGTAATAAATATTGAGCAAAACTCAGCATCCCCTTGGACGAGCTTCTGTGTGTGTGTGTGTGTGTGTGTGTGTGTGTGTGTGTGTGTGTGCTCCATCTGTCACTCCAGGTGGTCACTTACACCTGGGTGCACACATACACACACCACAGGCAGTGAGTGGAGGGTGTGGACAGACAGACTCCATCTCTTCACACACTTGTTTCTGTCATGCAGTCATTATTAATCCACATACACACTCACTGTGTGTGCACTCACATGTTCCCTGAACCATGTGACCTCTGCGTCGAGTACAAGGACAGAGGAGCTGCTCTGCTGGCTACGTCGGCCTCGTCCGTCCGACTCATCGATCCTTTCACTGACTGAGTTTTGTGACGGTTACAATCGACGGCCCTGACCACGACTCGACTGTGTACTGATAAATCCTCGGTGCTGAAGAACTGCAGTTTGTACACATACATGATCAGAGTGAGAGGATCACAGACACACAACACTGCCTGTAGTTTTCCTGTAATACACCTGAAATACTTCATGATCATTCAGCATCTGTCCCACATCAACACCGACCTACAGACACACTCTGTACTGTGGGGTCAAGGTAGGTCAAGGTCATTCCCACCTACCGCTCATCCTTTAAATTAAGAGCAGCCGAAGCCAGAGATATCAGGCGGATCTGACACCGACGATATCTTTGTGGAGACAACTACAGACACATCAACAGACTGTTGGCAGAGAGGCTGCGAATGTAAAACAGACCTGATTCAGCTCATTCTGCAGGACCTGTACGCTGCTTTTATCACCTGGTACTGAAACGCTGTAGAATGTAGAAGTCGCTAATTTAAGCAATTTATGTGACGTGACTCCAAGGTTAGCGTCGGGGCTAACCACCTCGGAATAATGCATGAACACTCCCGCACTAAGGTGTTTTTCTCATTCTTCTGATTCTGCAGTGAATGCTTATGTACAATTACTTGTACGCTGTGGTGTACATGCAGGGGTCCGTGATAAGGCCGTTATCCCCTCCAATAAAACACGTGTGCTCATTCACATTCATTTCCTGCGTGTCATTCCCCATGTGCACTTATTAGTGGAGCTTCTCATATGTGCTTCTTCACTGCTCTGCTTCCACGCAGAGCTCCTCCTCACATATTCTACTCCTCCACACACCCATTTGCTCCATATAAACACACGCGTTTCCAAACAGACATTGGTCCCACACACACTCATCTGCTCACACACACGCAGCTTCATTCCCTGCATAAACACGAGCTTCAGCCGATAAAGGGATGTGGACCGACCTGCTGGATGAAGGTGTGCGCTCCGTGGGGGCTGAGCAGCAGGATGGCTCGCCGTAGGGTGTCTCTGTACCGATTGAGCTCCTCGGTCCTCATGGTGGTGAAGAGGTTGGTGAAGACTTTGCTGATGTTCCTGTCCACTCTCTGCAAGGCCACGTCCACGCCCTGACGGGACGTCTGGTCCAGGAAACCCTGCAGGCCCCGAATGTCTGGAGGAACAGGAAGAAGAGTCAAATATCACATCAGAGCTGTCATCACAAAGAGCTGTCAAGTGCAGAGACATATCAAAACCCCAGGACTGGAAGAGAGCGTCATCACTGAGAGACGTTTGTCACACAACTGATAGAAATGAATTATTCCTGTTGAACACATTCACCTCCAACTTATTCAACCTCCAGCAAATGGCTGTAAGGCTCAATGCAAACACCACCTGCTACATCAGTAGACTTTAGCTGAGTGATCTATAAGCAAACTGAAGGCTTGTCACTGACAACAGAAAGCAGGACAGAAAGAACCTTCTCCTAACTTCAACCAAGTCGTTCGAAGCCTCCTTCACCCAATGACGAAGGGACAGTGCAGCAGAACATTCAACAGAAGAAGAAGAAGAAGAAGAAGAAGAAGAAGAAGAAGAAGAAGAAGAAGAAGAAGAAGAAGAGGGTGAGGCCAGGTTGATGGTACAAGACGCCTCAGAACATGTCTGAAGAGGAGGATTGTGTTTACAATAAAAGTAAAGTTTTCTCATGTCGTGGTTTCATGTCATCAGCAGAGTCTTGTGATTGGTCGTATCTGTCCACGTGAGCCCATCCCTTTCAGGAACAGACATGTAAAGACTGTTCACTTGGCTGGCTCCTGTAGTTTTCTACATTAGGCTGATTCATCTGCCCATTTAGCTCAAAGTTAAACCATGGCTAACAGCTTGGCTTTAGTTTCATAGTTTTGGTCATCGGTTCTGATAACACTGTACCCTCTCTGATCTTGGATCGACAGTCTGACTGTTTGTGTTTGGACATATTTTAAACAATGTCAACAAATATGAGAACAGCGTGATCATGAACCGTTGCCAAACCCTGAAAACACAAAGCCAAAGTTATAACAAGCTGCAGTTTCCTTCAACATTATTGTTGAGAAGATGCTTTAAAAATATATATCTGACAGCATTTTATTGCTCACTAGTCCTCCAAGTTTCTAAGACGCTGACTTAAAGTGAGCTGATGAACGCCTTCGCTCTCGTCAATCACTGCTCAGGTTGAGCTGATTCAAGTCTTTGCAGGAGTTGTTTTCATGTTTGAGCGTCCTGTGAGCAGCAGGACAGAAACAGATCCTCAGAGTTTGGCAAAAAGCCGCCATCTGAGCTGACTCTGCCCGTCGTCTCCGTTCCTGTGGCCGTGCCGCTGAGGCGGACAGCGTCTGTCCATCTGAGGACATCGTGTAGACTCTGTCCTCCGAGCTGCCAGAGAAGTTTCTCTCTGACATTCAGACAAGGCAGCTGTGTTGCGTTATGCTCCGTTATAGCTGGTGACAGGTTGTTTGGCCTGAACACCCCCCCCCCCCTTCTCTGTCTATTAGCACTGACAGCTAGCTTGTACTGAGTCCTGACTGCCACTCTCTTTTTTCACTCAAGTTGTTTCATCTCACCATCCTCATCGTTCCCTTTTTTCACGTTCACTATTCCCCCTCGTCACTGTTACACTTCCCATCTCTTCCTCCGTCAGTCAGTCTTCCTCCCTCTCCCCTCCAGTAAATTTGAGGGGAAATACCACTTACTGTCTGTACTGGAACGACTGGTTTCTTCTGTTATTCATAGTTTCCCACTGATTTCAAAGCAGCTTGAGGCGAAGCTCTGTGGGAGGCATCAGTTCACCATCTCTGTGCATATTTTCATATCGTGAAATCTGTTAATCTGCTCATCCAAACAGCCGTCCACAAGTCATCTGTCAACCAATCAGTCTTTATCTCCTCCTGGAGGATGTGAGAGGAACTTAAACTCCTGCCGAGGCCTCAGACTCCCGTACATTTTGTTGGATGCGGTTTGAAATTCTGGTCAGAAGTTTGTGAGTCTGAGGTCCGTTGTTTGCTGCAGGTTTGTGGCTTCTCTGTTATCTACAGGTACGCCTTCAGGTTAAAATACAAATCCCTGCTCGATGCTCAGCCGCAGACTGCGTGTTCGAAAACGTGCTTTGAAGTCGTAGCTTACTGTATCCACGGTGAAAGAAGGCTTTCATGTCGTCTGTGCTGCTCTGACTTAAAGCTCTGCAATCTCCCCGACTGACTGATCTTTTACAAACTGAACAGTGAACTTCTCAGAAAACGGTCAGTATTTCCAGCGACCTGCAGCCGTAGGTGCAAACGTGAAGTCATGACAAATGTTATCACACCTGTCTGAAGGACGTATCTCTGCGTGATGTCCCTGAACTTTTATTATGGAGCTAAGAAAGGCGTCACAGGCTGACCAGGTAATGTGGAACCACAGTAAATGTGTTGTTTCACTCCAACAGATGGATCTCATGATGGAACATTAACAGGAAATGATGCTGTAACAGGCGAGTTTCCCCAGCTTGGGATAAACAAAGTCTTATCTTATCTTATCTTATCTTATCTTATCTTATCTTATCTTATCTTATCTAATAGGAATACTGCAGGCAGCAGTGTGTCTCTATGATCCTCTCGCTCTTCCACTGAGGGAAAAAAGGCGTAATTAAAAATCCATCCATGCAGCTTCAGCACCAGACGGCGGCATGGATTTATCGATGCACAGCACCGTCAGACTGTTGATATTTCAGAGCCGCGATCGAGGTTGGAGCTTCTTACCTGCACGAGCCTGTTTCAGATCAATGAGTCAGGCAGACTAGACTAACATGTTTAACAAAACGACCCCTCCTGCCTGACCTGGTCACTGTGCTAACGAGGGGGGCGGCCTCCAGCCAGCCCCCTCACAGTGCCTGCTGGCTGGAGTCATTGGTTTCACCGCCTCGCCGTATCAATACCTTCCTCCTGCTCGACAGGCAGCATCCACACCAAATAACACGTCCCTGTTTTCAGCCACATGACCATCATTTGCATCCATCCACAGCCTGCCGCCGTCTGCGGCCGTCACTGTGTTTCCATCCACCTGCTCTCCGTTTGTCTGTCATCGCTCCCCCAAAGAAATCTGCTGGAAAAATAATCCCTCCGTCTCTCGAGCTCGAGCGCTGGAACAACACAAGTGGAAGGACTTGAAAGCAATTTGCTGAGCTCCTCGCCAGCCGCAGTTTCTCATCAATTTTTCCAAAGGCACTTTGAGCAAGGCACTGTGGGGGACGTACTCGTCTCTCAGCACAAAAGCCAGCACTTATCTCCCTCCATCAGAGCCACACCAATCTCTCCTCTGCAGTGGGTAGAAATTGGCAGGTAGACCGCTGGCTGCCGAAAATACCTCAGATTTAATTTAGATTCACACGACATGGAAATACGTGGTCTTTCTCAGGCGCCGCAAATATTCAGAGGCCAGTTTGCTGGTGATTCCTAACATTTGCGCTGTGTCGCTGAGCAGCAGCTATCTACACAGGTGATATTTGCCAATATTGTAATATGAAAATTTAAATGTGAATCGTGTATTTTTCTGTGTAAATTTCATCAGCTGGCGTATTTTTCCAGCTGAGCCTGACGTGGGTGCGACATGACACGTAGAAACACTCCATACACCACGGACAACAAATAATATATGCGCTCTAACCCCTGACCCTGACCCTGAACCTGACCCTGAACCTGACCCTGACCCTGACCCTGACCCTGACCCTGTGCACGCTGCTGAACATTAATGTATGGCACAGTATAGACTGAGAACTGAGCATGCTTCAGTTAATCTATCACACTTAATACTCACACATTGTTTCTGTGTGCGGCTGCAGTTGTACATACAAGGTGCGTCACTGCATTACTGGCAAACAACCAAACAAAGAAACAACAGAAATGATGTTTATTGTGATGGATTGTCTAACTGCTTCTGTGTAATGTGATTTCCACAGAGGAAAGTGATGCTTCATGAAGGTAAGAAAGAAAGAGGGATGAAAGAGTGAGATATGAAAAACTAATTAAAGAGCTGAACACAGGAACACCACGTTATGCTTTGGGAAACGGCCAGCGGTGACATAAATCATGCACGAGTTGCAAAAACACATAAAGAGCTGCCTAAATTTTTCATTTTAAAGTACAACCTCGTGTTTTCAGGCACGCTAATTATTGATCTGAAGGAAGATTCGGACTAAATTAACCGTGGAGCTGTTGTTGTAGTGCGTCAAAGACAAACAGAGCAGCATCTGGGACGTCTCACGCCGACAAGGCTTTTTCATCTGGCACCGAATCGACCAATGAGAGTGGAGGGCGGTAAAAAGAGGAGTGCTTTTATTTGATTTCAGTGAAGCTGTGAACATTTAACTCTCACCCTCAGGTCAGCAGCATTACATCACATGAATAACACCCATGAATGAATAACAGTCAGGTGGGACAGGGAAGTCATCCAGAGGCATGAAAGCCGACAATCTGTGATTGGTCGGGGCCGGGCTGATGACTCTATGATCAAAATCAAAGTCATGACAAACTGCTCTATCCAAGTGCTCCGTTCAGAGGTCAACAGACACTGACACGAGTGTCAAATGTACCAATCAATGCTTAATCAGTACTGATCAATACATGTCAACGCTGCCTCGAAACAACAACTCACAGGATCAACACTTAGCCTTCAGCTGATTCTGTCCAGAGCAGAGTGACACTGACGTGATGGGACTCGTTCACGTCCAGTCACACCTGCTGTCAGGTTCAATCAGCGGAGAATCTGATTGGATAAAAATAACTTGTCCTTAACTTGGACGTGTGTTTATCAGGCAAAGCACAAAAGTGCAAGAGAGACGTTTTGAGCTTTCTTTTGAAAATATTCAGTGAGCTGTACTTCCTGTGTGCCGGTGAGGCCTGAGGGAAACAGGCTGCATCCCCAGTTACTCATTTCTTTCTGTTTTGCCAAGCAGACCTGCGGGTGGCATACTCTCAGCTGAGGACACGTTGCTCATGAGCACTTAAACAGCTGTTATCTAAGAGGAAGGAAGCGGCTGCACTTCAGTGACGGTGATGAAGCTCAATGCTTAACGTGGGACTCGCAGCAGATGACAGGTTGCACCTTACAGGTGTCTTATCTCGCTCCTGGCTACTGTTTCCTTCTCTGACCTGGAACATCGAGTGTCGAAGCTCCGCCGGAGCCAGAAATACCAGCTCAAAGTTGAGGTTGGCCGAGAGCAGATTTTTAAAAGCCGATATAATAACGATAGTTTAGAGCAGGAAGCTGATTGACCAGTCGACACTCCGCCCTCAGGATAATTCAACACTGTCAGAAATGAACAATCTTTGACTTTTTAGAAACTGTTATGGAGCATAAAGTTAAAAAGGGGGTCTCGAATGGGAAAAAATGGAAATAATTTGAATTTATTTTTCTGCTTAACTTGTAAACATACAGCATTTTAATCTGTTTTTAGCTTAAATCTGAATTGGACAATTTGAGTACGCTGCAAATATTAAAAAAATGAGCCTCAAACAGATTCTGCAAACCAGCAATGAACCATCCAAACTTAAATCTGCATAAACAGGAAGTTTCTCAGTTATTTTAATCAGCTGGACGGCTCGCTGCGCGCTCGGCTCTGACCTACAGGCCGACCAGGTCGAGGTCAGGAAACCCTCCTGACTAATTGCAGGTAGTTGGTGGGTTGGAGGAAATAAAATAATGATTAAGAATGTTATAAATTAATAGCCACACACACACACACACACACACACACACACACACACACACACACACACACACACACACACACACACACACACACACACACACACACACACACACACACACACACACACACACACACACACACACACACACACACACACACACACACCTGAGCTGAAGCCAGTCTTAGCCTGAACTCCAGAAGCAGGTTTTAACTCCTCACCGACAGCAGAGTCATTGTGTAAGGGTGCAGCCAGTTTCACTGCTCTGTGACACAAACATTAGACTCAAAATATTCAATGTGGCTGAAGCGTGACCTTTGTAACATGTATGTTTGGATGTAAACAGGAAGTGTCGTGTTGGATTCACTGCATTAGCTGTTAGCAGCTGTTAGCAGCTGTTAGCAGTGTACCAGTGGAGGTTCAGGCAGCTATCAGAGGATGTGGATGGAAAGTTGTGCAGTTTTGACATCCTCTGGAAAGACACTGAGTCTAAAAATATGTCGTGTTTGTGTTTTCAGATTTGACTCAGTATGACTCAGAGAAGAAGTGCTGTTTTGACGCAGTGGGCATGAAGGTTTTAAAATATCTCCATGAGCTTGTGCTGCAGCTGCTGACTGTGTCCAACAGGTCAAACTAACTTCCTGTTGTTTTCACAGCACCAGCGTCACCTCGTGTAGTATCTCTGCCCCTCGTCCCTCCAATAAAACTCAGCCTAAATTAGTTTTTGTGCAAACCGGAAGTCTTAGCACCTGCTCCAAATGTGGCCCACAGGGGGCGCTGCAGCATCCACCTACTTCCAGCAGTGACGCACAAGGTGGATTTGCAGACCTGCTTTTTTCCTCTGCCTCTCTCCACATGTGAAGCGTTTGAGCTCAGTTTCTCGGCAGTCAACAGTCCTCTGCGACTGGCTTCCTGTTCTACACGTGTGGATTAATCACAGGAGGAAGCCTACAGGCTGCAAATACTCATTAGTTCAGTTGTAATTAAAAAAACAGACATGATGAAACTCTGGTCTGATGGAGATTTCACACCTTCATCATGTTAAACATCTGTCTGAGGAGGAGGCGTCCATAACACCACGAGAACGTTGTCGTTTAAGACAACTGTGAAAAAAGTGAAAAACCCTGAACGAAGCTGCACGTCGTCGAGACAAACAGGAGGGAGTGAACATCGTGCTTTGGCTCATGCTGAGAATATTTCAAATCAGGTTATTTTGCACACTGATGCTCAAACTTGAAGGTCAAAGACTGAGCGAAACAGAGAAACAAATCTTTCTCTTTGCGGTCAAAATAATATTTTTTTCATCTTTGTTGGCTTAAAAACTTCATCCAACCTTTTCACACTTTATTCAAAGCATCGAGTCTCAGTGAAGATGCACCATCAGCTGGAGAGAATCTGATGAAACTCCACTGAAAAACAACACGTTTCCATTCATTTGCCATGCAATTTATTGAAGTTTGAATGTTTTCTTCCCCACAGAGAGAGCACTGGACTCGAGGAAATCCCTCCTAATTTGAGGAGGAAATCCAACTGCAATTTAATTGAAAGCAGCATGTTTGACTCGTTTGCTTAAAGCCGACTCCTTTCTGCTGCCCTCTGGAGTGTGCAAACGCCTTGATGTGTGTTCTGTAGTCTTGCATTTGCTGTTACGCATCTGTTTGAGCATATAGAGCCAGCGTGAACACTAATGAAGCAGATTCGCTGAACCATGAAGCCGAAATCAAATGCAGAAAAGAAAAATCTGTGATGCAGCGAGAGGCATTTCCCTGACAGCTCAGTTCATTTATCAGAAAGGACATTTTAATTACCTCCACACATCCTGAAGAGACTACGAGGAAGAACGGAGAAATTAAAGAGGGGTGTGCAGAAGGAGGAAGAGGAAGAGGAAGAGAGAGAGAGAGAGAGAGAGAGAGAGAGAGAGAGAGAGAGGAAAAACAGAGGAAAGAGAGAGAGAGGACTGTGTGTGTTTGTGAGGACGGATAATTGAGCCTTTTCATCCACATCGCCAACGACAGGTGTGACATTTAGCTTTGGAACACACACTTCCTGCTGCATGTGTGTGTGTGTGTGTGTTTGTGCGTGTCTGTGGTGTCTCTCTCTATTGAATATCCATAAAACACACACACCTGCTCTAACCTTTGACAGTCTGGTAACTAATGGGCAGGAAACAAAGATGGAGAAAAACACTGCAGCACACACACGCACACACACACACACACACACACACACACAGTTCACTGTAAGAAGACCTAATTTGACCTTCACTGATCTTTATGGACAAACTGGACACCGTCCCCAGCGAGCTTCCTGTCCATCATGCGGACAAAACACTTTATAAATCAGTGAAAACAACGGCAGGAAAGGAAGCACGCAATACTGCATGAAAAGTACACACACACACACACACACACACACAAACACACACACACACACACACACAAACACACACACAGGTAACAGTGTCAACATGACAATGCGGCCGGCGGGAGGAAGCTGGAGATCACTGCGATGTCTCAGGATGTGTTTTCAGTTATGAACAGAGCTCGCTTCCTGAATGTTGGTGGAGGGTTTTTCCAGACGAGTGGAGCTCCAGGCTCAACCACCAAAAGAGCTCCTATCAAATCCAGGAAGAGTTAGGTATCCGGCTTCACGGGAAAGCAAAGGATGCGCTGAAGTCTATGTAAACATGAGACTGGAGAGACATGACGGGGGGGCCAACATTTAAAGCCGAACAGGTAAGAAGGAGGATTTTGAACCAGTAGCCAACAGAGACATCAGCACTGGTGTTAGATGATGCATCCTCTTTGATCTTGTGAGGACTACAGCAGGTTTTCTGGACCAATTGGAGACTTTCTGTTGCTGTCAAAGGTAGGCCAACGACGTGGATCGAGTACAGATCCCTGTGGAACACCATATCTGACCTTTGAGCAAGAAGACACATTATGAGTTATGTTTCATTCGTCAGGTACGAATGGAACCAATAAAGAGCGAGTCCCTCGAGACCAGTGAGGTCCTCAAGACGTTGTAGAGGGATGTCGGGGTCCACAGTGTCAAAGGCGGCACTTAACTCTAATGGCAGCAAGACAAATGAAATCTCCAGTGTAATTAATAGGTCGTTAGTTACCTTCGTGCAGCTCCAGTAGAGTTTTAAGTCTGAAACCGGACTGAAAGTCATCAAGAAGGTTATTACAGACTGAGTAGACGGGGAGAGAGTTGGCTGCCAACAACCTTCTGAACAGTTCAGACACGAGGCGGAGATTTGAGATCCGTCTGTAATTGAAAAAGAGTTTGTGGGTCAAGGTTGGGTCTTTTTATTAAGAGTGCAACCGCGGCTGTTTTAAAAGCAGTGGGAACGATACCAGAACTGAGAGATTTATTGATGATGTCATATTATGTGATTCCTGGGTCATTAAGCCCTTCAAAGCTTCAAATATATTAGCTCTCTTGTTCTGAACAGCGTGAAGTCGTCTATCAGCTTTCAGCCAAGATCTGAGCCTAAAATAGATCTGTAAGATTTGTGCTGGACGGGATCAAAGACTCTGTGTTTGCACCAACAGATGTTTTTATTCACTCTAGGTTTGAAGAAACCACCCGGTGCCGTGTCTTATTTTCAGACCACAACCAAATTCATTTCTACGCAAGCAGCAAAATGTGGCAGAGCCTGTCCTGACCTGAAGAACCAGAGGGACGACGTGGAGAAGCTGGAGGTGCAAAAACGAAATATTTCATCAATCAGAAAACAGCAAAAAGGCGCCCATCACAGGAGTCCATGGTGATGGTCTTCACAGGCTTTTACAGAGGAGCAACAGACAGGACGCTCACTGGAAACACCACTCACTGGTGTGGTTCCTGTCCAGCCGAGGACAGAAGGTGGTTAAAACCATCAGTGGTTTCGGAGAGGCCGGCCACAGCCTGTTCACCCTGCCGCCATCTGCCCACAGATACAGAAGTATCCACGGCCGAACCGCCAGCCCACAGAGCAGCTTCTGTCCTCAGGCTGCGAGACTCATCAGCTCGTCCTCCACCGTAAAATCTACTTTATTTTCTATGACTCATTATTTATTCATCCATTTAAATGTTTGCTTTGTGAGTAGCATAAAGGGATTCAACTCTCGTTGTGTTGTACAACGACGAGTAAATGAATCTTGTACTTTGTATTCTCGAAGCTGGAACCAGAGATTGTTGGCATATTTGCCTCATTAATTACTTAGAGGAGTACTGAAGTAAATTTGTCTTCACTCCCATAAAGTTGGAAGCTCACAAGACACAGATAAAGAAGTGAAAGTTCATCTTGGTTTCAGTCAGTGCAGAGGCCCTTTAAATGGTTAAGTGGGAATCAGAGATGTAGCTGGTTTGTGATGAACTGCTTCAAACTGCCTCCTCTGGTGGGCTTCAGCTGTTTTCATGTGCAGGGCTGCTCCTGACTGTCAGGTGCCGATATGGATGCAAACTGTGTGCTGCTGGTGTGTGTTGACACAGCTAACAGGGTGTTTTCTTCATGATAACGCAAAGAGAACAACACGAGGATGCGCTGAATGACTCGTCCTCCGCAGTCTGATTGGACTCTGAGCCTCTGACTTCCAGCTCCTCTCTTTGTGTCATCTTCTGCCTCTCAACATCCTGCACATCAACAGGTCTGACGCTAACAAGGCCGATGGATAATTTAACAGCCGGGACTCTCCTCATGATCAGAATGAGATGGTGATGCATGGGGCGTATAAAATGCAAATGCAGGGCTTCTGAACCCCCCTCGCTGCTGTGAGCCCACTCCCCTGCAGGCCTGCCAAGGTTCTATGTAAATGAGCCAATCAAAGGCCTGCGAGTGGCTTTACAGCTACCATCACACACCTATCAACCCTCATCTGGGGCATACGTGATGAGGGCGTCTCTGCAGCATGAGCATAAATAAAAAGACATCAGCCTTCAACATTTTTTTCATGTTCACTACATATTGAAGACTTGGGTTGGTCTTCATTACGATGCATGTTGGTAGCAGCTGTCAGCTGAGCTGCGCCATGCAGGCAGAGGGAGGACAGCGCCATCTAAATTAAATCTACCGACTGCATTGTTCATGCAAAACGCTTTCTTAAGATGACATTAATCTTTCTGACATAAATGTGCATATTGTGACAAATATTGTCAGTCTGGTGAAGAAAGCAGTTTGAGAATGAGGTCGTCACAGTCGTGGTGCTTGTTTGCATTGTGATGACCACTGTGTGCCTATTCTGTTTTTCACTTTGCACTGCATCACTGGCAGCCATTAACTGTCAATTAGGCAAACGATTCAGCTGCAGTTCCCTCTGGAGGGACAATACAGCCAAGCACAAAAAACCGTCCTCCAGCTTCACACCACGTCCAAATGAACAGTTCAAAGGTACCGAGCACCGGGACGAAGTGTCCTCCGCTGAGGAACTGGCTCCCACATGGAAGAAAAACAAACGAAATTGCTTTTTAATGTCGATAATTTTCAAATAAACAGACTGGACACTCGCTCTGCTACCAGGGGAGGGTAAGAGGGGGGATACAATTCGGTACCAAGGGGGATGACATCCGCCCTCACCCCCCCTCATCTCCTCCCAGCGATGGTTTCCAGCAGAGGAAAAAACAAACAGGCTGAAGTTAAACTTGGTTATTGACCAACGCGTCCTCGTATATAAAAGACAATCTGTGTTAGAGGTTTCATAAACGTCATGAAGGTCAGTGCTGAGACAGCAGCTGGAGGGCCTTTGTTAGGAGACTGTTGGACATGTGGACATGTCACTCTCACACTGTTGAGGTGTCTCAGTCTGTCCCTGCAGTGGGACAGCGATGCCAGGACAGTTTCTGACCTTTCACTCTGATTACACATCAGCTGGAAAATCTGTCGGCGGTGATGAACCTATTTTCATCAAATGACTGTAATTCACCACGTTTGGGATAATGAAAGAATCACTTTCTTTAATCTCATCTGCACAAATTAGTCCTCTGAATCTCATTCTGGGTTTTTATCATCTCATTTTATCTCTTTCCTTCTGAATCTTATCACTGTGGAAATAAACTGCAGGCTTGTAATGAGCTTTAATACCCAACAGATAATAACACAGTTTGACAAAATGTGGTGAAAATGGAAGAAACGTAACATGGAAATGCCAAATATTTCATAGACAGAGTATTAACTTCACACTCAAACCAGACGGAAATCCCAAATGAATCATCGTACAGTAAAAGTCACAGTAAAAGATGAATGTGGAACGTGGACAAATTTGTCCCTCTGCTGCCGCTGTAGCGTCGACGCTGCTCAGCCTCCAGCTAGCAGAGGATGTTTTGGGGTTTGAGATATGAAATAATTCGTCTTTTGAACTGACGCAGGGCTGCAACTAACAGTTTTAATCAATCAGTGGATTCTTTTTGGAAGAATCGATAAATCATTAGATTTCATGATATTCTCTACAGACCAGTGTGAAATCCCAAAGACATCTAATTTACCACCATTAAGAAAAGGATTAAACATTAAAGGATGTTTGGAACTGTGGCTGTACAGCTCTTTGATTATCACAACAGTTTAGTATGTATTGATCTATTGATGGATTGATCAGCTGATGGTCGCGGGTCGAATCTTCCAGCTTTTCATCAGTGTCTGTGGCGTGTGTAGAAAACACTGCTGATGAATCAAAGTCTGCTGACAAGCTGTTTCACTTCGTCAGTGAAGCAGCTTGAAGGCTCAGAGAAAAACATTCTTTGTTTGTTTTTGCCCCAAAGGTCAAGAACGAACCTCGATGATCAAATTCTGAGTTTTACAAACACAGATTATGTTCAAAAGTGTCAAAAAATGGATCAATATTGTGTTTCAGCGCTTTGAAAGAGGGAACATTCAGAGAATCCGCCCCATCAACACATAATCTACGGTTTGCCAGGAGACGCATCGATAACGCAGCTGTGCAGCTGTATTGATTTGATCGGTCATTCCTCTGTCGCTTTGACATGGAGGCAGATCAGCTATGAAGAGGATGACGTCCGTTAATGAACCACTGAACAAGCTGGAAACAGTGGAAGTGATTCAGAGGTAGAACTGATGCTCACATCATTACTGAGTGTCTCTTCACTGAGAAACCAGCTCATTCGAGCGCTGATTTGGTGACCTGCAGGTCACAAAGACGTCATGCCATGAAGGTGGTCGGCCTGTTCAACCCTCCGTCTCAATGAAGGCGTAAGCAGCAGCTAATTGTGACCTGGACATCTGAAAACTGGACTAAACTAGGTCGGAAAGCGAGACTCCAGATGTCCTTTGACCTGCAAATCAGCAAATCATTGCTTCGGGGCAGGGATCAAACCTGTGACCTTTTGGTGTCAGGACAGTGTCTCCACCTGCCACGAAACCTCATCATGTCTCATCATATCTGGCTTTTATGAGCGTCTGACATTTCAGTCAATGGTGTGTTATTGGTGTTTGGAAACCGCCCAGAATGCTAAACTCTGCGTGCAGCGTGCTGCGATGAGGAGCGCCGTCCTTCGTCTAACCCTGGAGCAAATGTTTGCGTGGCGCTTTGCTTCCTCCGCCTTCATGTCAGCACCAACACAGCGGATCAAGCGCTACAGTAAAGCATCTGGAGGACAAGCGGGATCTGTGTATGTATGGATTTACTGTATGTAGACGGTCCCACTGTGCAGAACGCTGACGTCCACTGTACAGACATGACTCTACGGGAGCCCAGAGGGGACCGAAAGCTCTTTACGGACCACATGGTATGGATTTGATCTTTGAATGTCAAGCACGAGCTACTTGCTGCATTGACTTCCTGTTTTTTTATAGACCCCAAACGGTGAAGATTTTCAGCATTTAAAGTTCAAGCAGGAACGTCTTCATGTGGACTTCAGAGGAACAGCTGCCCAATTAGCAGCCAAACATACCAAAGAGTGGAATAACGGGATGTTTAGAGCAGATCATTGGTGCAAATGAAGTGTTGATGCTTTCCAGTGTTTTCCTTTGCAACATCAACATGTGAAGCGTGTCTCAAGCACGATGGACATGTTGGACAGCTGCGACCACGTTCACCCGGTGGGGCTGGTGGGTCTGACGACTCGCTCTGACAGAGCTGAATGGTACAACATGCAGGAACACGCGGCTGTAATTGGTCACAGCAGATGATATGTGGTGCCCTTTTCAAACGACGGTCAGAACAGACACGAGCGCCGGCCTCAGCTCGCCTCGCCGCTGCTGCTGCTCCCGTGCTCCCTCGTGACGGCCAATCCTCCGTTATTACTTTATTTATGCAGGGAACGTTTGTGCTGAGCATGCACGTCAGGGACGCTTCATGAAGGCTGCGACAGCTGCAGTAAAAGCGCTTTTAAATATTAAAGCGCTGTCGATTGTTCTGTAAGAGAAGCTGATTATTCTTCAGTGCCCATTGCGACATGTAACTGGTGGTTCAACGCCCCCCCATGACCCCATGGGGACTACTTAACTTACTTTAAATTCACTTTAATTATTATATGTGATTTTATATATTAACACATACACTTAAGATTGAGATCCTGACTTTTCAAACTTGGCCCGAGAGGGTTCAGCCAGACTTGAGACAGAGACAAAAATGAATGTTAAATTACAGCTCAGTCGTATTAAGACGCTGTAAGACGGAGAGAAGCTTCAGTGTCTTCAAAGAGTCCACTGTCAGAGCACTTTGTGTACAGCGTGAAGCAGCCAACATAAACAATCCCTCCCATGAAGGCAGGGAGTCCACGTACCGAGCGAACGCCATCAGTCCAGAAAGTGCTGATGTTTACAGGCTCAGTGGAGGAAGGTCAGGCTGAAGCTCTGCACGCATCATTTACGGACGGCGAGGTTCGTTTGTTTGGTGTGACGCAAACTTTATGAGAATCAGGGCTATACCTGGAGAATAACGTGAGTCTTGGTCATGTGACTTGACGCAGCTCTTCCTCCCGGACGCTCTGAGCCTAAATGTCTGAGCATCGCAAAGCTGCTGCTCTCTGCCAGACTCTGCTCCGCCCGCCACGTCACTGATGGCTGATAAGGCCAAAAACACTGGTGTAGCTGCTATTTCTGTCCACTCACTCTCCATCTCTCACACACACACACACACACACACACACACACACACACACACACACACACACACACACACACACACACACACACACACACACACACACTCTCTAACACAAAACGCTGCTGGTTCTGCCCTTTAGAGCGGAACGATCACCAGGCACAGAGACGGAAATGTGAGACGTGGTGGAGGGGACGCATTGTGAGACTGTTAGAGAGTGAGACGGCATCGAAATAAAGAAGGAGGCTGAAGAGAAAAGAAAGGAGGGGAGTAAAGATGTGACGAGGGGACGGAAATGGGAGTGGGAGGAAAGGCCGAGCAAGAAACTACATTTCCACGCTCATTATTTTTGAGTTCGAGCACAGAAAATGAATTATAGACGAGGACTGATTACATGTAAGCTCATTTTTTAAACTATAAGTTCATCAGCTATTGGCCGTCGTCTTCTACATCAGGACAGACAAACACGCCTGTGAGAGCGTCTTCTGTTTCTGTGAGATCTTTGTAGGTTGAAAGGAGCGGCCCTGACCAATAGCAGAGCAGGAGGCGGGCAAAACAACTGAAGGTCGTGCATGAAGGCTGAGACAGAAGCAGAGATCCACCATGTTTTACAGACATGTGGACACGTGGATCAACGGAGGACAAGTGGACTATCACACAGGAGCGGTTTGAGACGTTCCTGTGAAGGTGTTGATACGTTCTTCCCAGCCAGGTATCTAAACACAGGAAGCAGTGCGTCCTTCATGCAGCGAGGCAGGACTGGAGGCGGGGTGGTGTCTGACGGGCGGTCACGCAGGAGGCAGGGCTTTGTTTTCCATCACAGACATCCAATCAAATCAAACCGTGACCATGGCTCATCCCAACATCACCTTCTTCTCTTACACCGTGCGCAGACTTTATGGGAAGCAACAACGCTCCAGGTTAAACTTCACGATCGAGGCCAATGGAAAACACTGTAATCTCTGTGGATCCAAGATGATTTTTATCATGTTTCACCAACAAAATATCAGAAACTGAGGACCAGTAAGCTGCACATGCTCCCACCTATGATGAACAAACAGCTGAAAAAGCCAAACGAGCCGAATCCACAAACGTTTGGCTCTTTATTCGATAACTTACTGAAAACGATGTAACCGTTATTCACATATTCACATAGTTCTTGCTTGAAAACCAACCCATTAATTGGCTCGTGGTTTCAGCGCTGAAGTGTTTAATAACGACACATTTGGTAGAAAATCATTTTAATTTACAGCTTCTGTAACTCGCAATATGGCAGCAAGTTTTACAGCCGTAGAGATAGTTAGTTTTATTTCTAATCTGACCTTTTAGGGCCTCGGCGTAGCAGGAGTTTATACATTCACAGTGTTTCTCCATAACTAGGCTTTCTCTGGTAATTTAGGGCGAACAGGGCAAATCTTAGATGGCAGCTTATTAGCTGGAGCCCTGACACAGAGAGGATGAACACTCATCGTGATTCCAAAGCCCTCGGGTGGTAAAGAGGAGCTCGCAGTAATGAAGATGATGATGGGTTGGTAATATCTAATTTCACTCGCACCCTGTATTTCTGCCCACAGTGACCAGCTGCATCCATAATTGGCCGCTGGGCATGTGTTTAAGAAGATGATCAATAACAACAAAGCAAGAAGGCCCCCTTTAAAAACCACACGGCCATTTTTAGTCCACTTCAAAACATTCTTATCTTTGGAGGCGAACCCGAGGCTCTTCATCGATCTGTTTGTTTCCTGCCAAACGAAGCGACCCAAATGAGATGGGAGGGGAATAAAGAGAGAAGCAGAGGGAAGATGGAAGAGGCCAGCAGAGCCTCTGGACGCCAGCAGCTGGCCTGTGGATCCTTCTGTGCTCTGATACACAGGAAATAAGACTGAATGACTGAGGCCGGGCAGAACCACAACAGGCTGATTCACAACAACAGCAGCAGCCAGTTTAATGTGAACTTTCATAATGCATGTGCACGGTGAAAATCCACGTGTGGATGCAGGCGTCTGCAGAGCTCAGCCCGGCTGCCGAGCATGAAACATCCACTCCCATCTCTGCTAGAGAGTCAAGAGACAGGAAGTATAAACAGAGGAGGGAACTGGATTTTCTTCATTTCAGACCTTTAATGTGGTGGTTTTGGTTACTTTTTGTATATCTCCCATGTTTCTCTTCTCCTTCCTCATTGTTCCTCATCCTTCTGCCTGTTACTTCTCCTCTCTCCTCCAATCTCAGGTTTATGTGCCGTGCAGACAGGCAGGCTGTTCTCTAACCAGGTCAGAATAGCAGGGATAGACTGGCAGGCCGCTGTGTCCACAGACAGCCCATTACACCCATCAATCAGCCGGCCTGCTGAGGCGCTCACCCAGGACGGGACAGGAGGCCGAGGAGAGAGACGAGGAGACAGATTTAAGAGGCCGCTGCTGGGAGATTCATCGCTCCTGGCCGAGTCCTCCATCAGACGCAGAAAAATAAATCTTCTCAAATCAGTCTGACTGCTGATGCTTCATTTCTCTGCAGAGGGGATGTGAGGTCGAGCAGCTCTCTTAAGTTTGGAAAAAGTGGTTTGTCACTAATTCGTAGCTACTAATTGTAAAAAAAAGCGACGCTCCATCCAGGCTCCGACACAAACCAAGGATTATTTTAACCAGAACAAACTGAATGATCTCTGCTCTTCTTCAGCGAGTCCTGGAGGTGATTCTGATTCGCTGTAACAAAGATGTGCTGGTTTAAAATGAGGTGGTAAGTTTAGGATCCATGCTGACTCCCAAACATGCAGTTTCTGGCAACAAGCAAACACACTTTTCCACACTTTTAAAACGACAGAAGAAGGAGGACAGATGACAGATGAGCAGAGCAGATGTTTCAGCTTCATCTGCGACAGAAAAACAAAGAAACATGTCCTTTAAAATTCAGACTTCCTTTCTGTTTTCTAACGTAAAGACGGGCTGAGAGCGTCCAGATGTGAAGCTCAGTGAGAGATTAGAGAAGTAATTATTTCTTATGCTCCATCACTCAGACTGATTCAGTTGACCTTCAACACTTCTGGAGCAGAAACGCTGTGATGAGACCTGCAGGGCTTAAAATAAAGATTTGAGCCTGATTTGTGGACAGGTGACAGGTGAGAGCAGGAAGTCTGTTAAACGCAACCGACAGCAGACTTCAGGGTGACACGTGAGAAGAAAGTCACAGACCAACCAAATTATCTCATTTAACAAATTCAACCACTTTAAACAGAAGGTCAGAAGCACCAAGGCGCCGTCCGGGTGGCGTTTGATGCTGAACGGGGCTGACGTGTTTGAAATGAGATAATCGAAGTCCTGAACGCAGAAAGAACGTGTTGGAAGAATAAAAGCTTCCGTCATTTATTCATGTGAAGGCCTGAGATCAGCTGACTGTGCGTCTGCAGACCTTATGCATCTGATGCCGATGCTTCTTCATCAGCCAATAAACTCACAGAGCGGCTAATTAATGAGCGGCACAGACAGCTGACTGACTGGCTAACAGACAACAAAGAGACCGATGAGCCCATCAAACCAATCACATGATTAATTAGCCCATTAAATGACAAATTAACTTCCCAACCAACCAACTGCTGACCATCTGACGACATCACGAGTCAATCAAGCAGGTGATTGAAAAGCGTCTCATCCTGGTAACTGGCTGATCACTTCAGGTCGTTTCTGATTGGTCCAGGGTTTCACCGCAGCTCGCACGTCTTCAGACCGTGACGGCGATGTGGACGTCGTGTCTCCGGACGCTCCGAGCAGCCGAACACGTCAGCTTTCAGACAGAGGGAAGCTCAGCAGCGCCTGCGGGGACGTCAGCAGCCTCCTTCTGTTCACCAGCCAGCGAAGCTTCATCTCCATCCTTCGCTTCAGAACAAGCTGCTCAGCCTTTTCTTTCACTGAGATTTCACCGACGCTCTCTGCTCTGTCAGCCTTCAACGAGGTCATCACGTCTGTGACCTCAGGCCGGCCTCAGCGCGAATCCAGCTTTTCCAGTCAGATGCACAAAACACAGAGATTCAGACTCTTCACAGAGGAAACAAACACAAACCAACAAAAACACAGGAACAACAGCCAATATTTGATTCAGCACGAGATCCCACAAAAACACCAGATTATCAGCCTGTGTAACGTTCCAGAGCAGTGTCATCGGAAACTTTTACCTCCACAGTAAAAAATACGCATTCATAGTACATAAATAATACTGCCCTCTAGCGGTCTGATGAGTCAAAAACTCAGAGAAACGTTACTCATGTTCGGTGATGCTGATGCTCAGATCGAGCTGGAATCACGCGTACGTCACATCAGAGGCGAGTTCGACGGCGTGATACTGCGTACTTATACTCAAGTGATACTTTCAATGAAGGACCTACTCGCTGCAGTAACGCTGTACAGTGACGATGCTGCACTGTGAGAGCTCTTTCTTATCTTATTCTGTTTTTATCTAGTACAGCTGTTTTTGAACACGTTACATACCTTCACATCACATTAAGTGTGTTTTGTCATGTGTGAGCTGCTGCTGCCACACTACAGTTTCCCTGAGGGGATCAATAAAGAACTCCACTCCACTGCTGACTCTGAGCTCATGACTGCTTTAAAACAGCAATGTGAAGGTGAAGATGTGTACACGTGGTTCACGACATTATGTCGGTCGTCCAAGGACGTCATGCTCATGGATGAGCACGCGAACTGTAAACAAAGTGAGGTACGATCAGATAAGTCTGTTTACATCATATCTTTCTCCTCAGCTGAGAAACCCGGAGCCTCACGCAGCAGCTGACTGACCAAACAACCGACCAGCAAAGCAACAGACCGTCTGCTCGGCCGACCACTGACCTGCTGCTGCTTCAGGATGGGAGGTGGCAGCCTGTGTTCTCTCTGTGTTTGTTAGATCTGTTTATTTACTGTGGGTGTTAGCAGCTTCACCGTGACACTGTATAAATCTGCTTTAAATGCAGCAGAGATGACTCATCGTGTGTGTGAGTGTGTGTGTGAGTGTGTGTGTGTGTGTGTGTGTGTGTGTGTGTGTGTGTGTGTGTGTGTGTGTGTGCACTGCTGCAGCATTATAACCGCGCTGCATAACTTCTTCCTGTGTGTGTTTGGCAGGTGGAGGCAGAGGGAGATGAATGGTGCACCGTGCCACAGAGAATTGTTTAATAAACATTTTTATTAGCTCCTTTCACACAGCCTCTGAGCGCGAGCTGGGCGGCAGCAGCTGAACGCCGTGTCATCAGTAGCAAATCCCATCACACACTGCAGCCAGGATGTCACCAAGCAACGGCGGCCGCCGCTCCACCGGCTGAAGGCAGAGAGCTACACGAACAATGTATGACACTGAAAGAAAGGAGGACAGTGTGAGGGGACACTGGACGCTCATTTCAACATGTGTGGGGACTGAAATACACTGAGACACTGAACACACAGCAACTGTAGTTTGTTCATTACGACAAAGACATCTAGATTTCCACTGATGTTAGCCGACCAGCGAGCTGCAGTCGCTCTGGACTTGTAATACTACTGTGTCCCACAGGAGGCTGTAGTGAGTCACTGTGGTGTCCAGTCTGCCCTCAGTCCAACAACACGAGGTGGTTTTCTTGACCCACTCAGGCCTCCAGAGGTGGGACTGATGCTGGTCCTGCTGTCCTTCTCTCTCCTGTTCTCCTGCTGTAAATCTGGATTCCCTGTCGTCAAACTGGCCTCTGCCAGTTTCTGAGGCCTTGTACAGTACTGGTCCAGGCACTGGGAGGCTACAAAGGGCCTGAATAGCTCTGTAAACACTAACGCTCCCCCAGTGCTCCGCGCTTCCAGACCAGGCAGACACAGCTGATTGAGCTGGTTCAGTTAGCCGTGTTAGCTACACAGCTAACTGAGCTAACCAACTAGCAGCAGGTACAATTAGCAGCAGTTAGCGCTTACTCAGGTGATATGCTGCCTCCTGTTTGTTTGGAGGTCGACGGGCAGCCGAAAAACAAACTCAGCAGCTCACAATTTAATTGTTTTTAGATACAGACCTTTTAAAAATGACAGCAGGAAAATAAAGTACAAAGCGGCGACACATAAAGCAGCAGCAGCAGAAAACCCTGCGTGGGCGTGTTGGTGCTGAGTTTCAGGCGTCCTGCCAGTCAACCACTTAGCACCTCAGTCTGCTGGACAACAACATGACAACGATTCATGTCCTCTTCTTCTCCGCTTCTACCTTTTCTCTACCTCGCTCCTTTCTTTGTTTCTCGCTGTTCGGCCTCTGGAAGACGAGGCTTTTCTGGAAGCATCGTCAGGCAGCCACGTCTGGCTCTAACTGAGTGTACAGACACCAACACTGACCAGTTCAGTTATTGAGTGAAGATGGAGGTTTTTGTCTACGACTTCACAGCATCTATTCTCAGCAGTGCAACACAGCGACATGCTAACGTGCTTCATTGCAAATGTAGTCTGATATGTCCTCCAGTGGCCACCGTACTGAGAATACTCTCTTTTGATTCAGATAACAATATGACATTTCCTCTCTCGTCACCCTCAAGATAAACTTCACATTTCTTCTCCCACTGAGAGTAAATATGGTGGAATAATCCCGTCTTCCAGCGTCTTAGAGACACTTGAGTACTGAGTCTGTTTTCAGCCCTTTTCAGTAAAAGAACTGAAGGAAATCCAACAGAGCCATCGCCACAGGTTCCCTCCTGCTGCTCTCAATCTGCCTCCTTCTTCCAACTTCCTCAAAGAGAATTTGCACACTGCTCCAAAGAGGATATTAAAGTAGCTTCCAGGTACTTCAGGGGTTTCTGGCAGTGCTGCCAATCCAGACTGGTCAAGCAGATGTGTTGAGATTCACAACAAGGACGACAACAAATGCAGCATCTGTCAGCGTCCGAGAGAAGCTGCAACAGCGCAGAGAAGAGCTGCAAACACTGAAGAAAGATCAAATAAAGCATCACATCAGTGCAGTGGAGCAAACTGAAGGTGCTGAAAATTGCAGAGCTGCTAATGTGGCTTTAAGTCTGAGTACGATAATACAAGTGCGGCGCAGCCGTGCAGAACAACAGTTCATCTACGTTTCTTTCTGTAAGACCGTCATGGTGTCCGTCTGTGTTCAGGTCATCCACGCAGAGGAAAACACTCCGCGGTTTGTGTGCAAATGAAACATCCTGCTTTGTTACGAGGCTGACAGATTTACCGTCCACAAGCAAACGCCTCGCGGGCAGCCGCTGAAGGCCGCCTCCCTCTTTATCGCACAGCAGCCATATTGACATGCGAGGCGTCGCTTCTGCTGGCTGGGTTCATTGCTGTGAAAGTCCCACACCAGCCAATCATTCTGCTCTCAAGAAACACAAATAATGATTAATTAACTGCATGAACTTTAGCTGCACGCTTGTTTTTGAACTGATAACAGATGGCTCGTAAACCACAACCTTCAATGAAAGGTCAGCGCCGTAAAATATTTCCACAACTGTTACATCAACCAGTTGCATTTAATAAGTCATTTTCTTCTTGATAAAACGGGTCTTTAATGTTCTGTGGTAGTTTCAGACATAACCTTCACACACACAGGCTTTTATACCCACCTGTTGATGTATTATACACCACACGTTAAACCCAGAAGAAGAATGACTTCCTGTCTGTTCGTCAACCTGCTGTCACGACAGAAACCGTCAACGACATCCCTCCTCTGTTGTCTTTGTAATCCCACTCCTCATCCTCTGACGCTTGTGTTAGCATGCATGCTCCTCTGAGGCGCGTTAATGGTAAAGATCTTTTCATTTGATCCTGAACAGTGAAGCACTTCGTAAAGCCTGTTTCAATATGAGCTCTGTAGGATGTCATCGATCATCCCTGACGTGTAATAATGATGACAGGGATATCGCCATGATGCTTTACAGGCATGTGAGACGAATTACTGCTACATGGCTCTATAAAAAGCCGTGTGATGACGGCTGTTCTGCAAGAAGCTCGCCGATGAAACAATCGGCTAAATCGTCCTTTTTCTTATTTTCCGTTGTTCTCGCTGACGGGTCTAAGGAGTGATGGAGTGAGCTGGAGGATTGTGGATAATTGTGGGAGTGGAAATGAAGCTTGTGCATGAGCGCTTGTTTCCACAATGACGGAGATTCATGAAAAAGGATCAGACGTAAGAAAAGCACAAAGTCAATCACTCTCCTGTTGTCTCTTCCTGCAGCAGCTCGGCCAGCAGCCTGTTCGGTCGACCTCTTCATGAACTGCACTGGATTACAGGTGGAGGCCACGTAGCACAAAGGCCTCTGTAGGTCCACTAACCATGAATCTGACTGAGCAGACTGTGTGTCTTTAGAAGCTTCCCTGCTTCCTCAGGCACGTCTTCGTACTTGGACGCCGAAGTTTGGACTTTCACTTGGTGCTTCACGTTACTTTGAAAACTTAAATTAAGGTCAGAAACCTTTAAAAGTCCACATGTTCGGTGTAGACTCGAACCACTCATTCACTCGTCTTTTCCTGTGAGCGCTTTCCATTATTCATCCAGCGCGTCCCGCTCTTTGCTCCATCTATTATGCATGAGCGCATTCATACGGAGTGCGCGCTGAAGACGCTCCTGATCGTCTCCGAACAGATCATTTATCTAAACTAATCATGATCAATGTATCTGGCTTTAGTATGCAGATAATAAACCGTGGGGGTGGTCTAACCATGTTAAATTGAAGCAATTTCATTCTAATGTGGTCTCCAGATATCTGCTGAATGCATTTATTAAATGATATTAAGACATATTACCTCCACGGGTGGCGGAGGCAGTCACATACATATGAAGTGATGGTAATCGCGCTCTCCACTCGAGGGAGCGACTTTATTTACACAACAATAAGACTTCAGTGAAATCATGAAGAATTGCAGTAATTAATTCCAATGATGGAAGACACAAAGAGAGAGAATTCAAAGCCACGAGCTGTCTGAGATCATCCGATCCTGGTATTTTTTGCTACATTTGATATCTGCGTGTATGAGTTTGCTGTCGTTCGCTCTCATAGATCAGCCACTTGAACAGATGCTCAGACTGAAAAAGACGCACGCTCATCAAAAAGGACGGAGTCGCTGAGGTGGCTCACGAAGTCATCTCCATCTGATCCATCACGATATGTGACGACTTCACAGCAGCACAGCACAAAACTGATACTCGCTTTTCATAAAATGAACCAATAAAGACATTTGGAGCAGCTGGTAAAGCCGACTGATTGGTCATCGCTCACACTGGGTTGTTGCTTTGACGCTCGTGTTTCTGTCTCCTAACTCGCAGACTGATCCCGGCTCGAGCTGCTTTTGTGCTCCATCAGTAGTTTTGCTGTTAGTTGTGCTCACAAAGACGCGACAGAACTACTGTTTCTTCAGCCTGTGTTTGGCCCTGAGCTGCGAGGTGCACTGCGGCTCACCGCGGCAACACAGCGGCTGAATGATGAGGCCAGCGGGGACGCGCTCGACAAAGAGGCGAAGCCAACTTCTCTGCAGACAACCAGAGGAGGACATTCCCTGTGTTTAGAAAGTTCAGCTTTAAAATGAGCATTCTTCAGGTATCTGAGGCTGGGCCATGTTTAAAACCCCTCACTCATCAGGATGCAGTGTGCAGTTCAGTGAACGCACCACTGAGGAGGTGCCAAAAGTTAAATAAAACATCTGAAAGAGGAGCCGAATGTTCCACCTCTTCAGGGTTTGAGCTCAAACTGGACGAGGATCCAGACAGGAAACAGAGTATTCAGCCATGATGTGGCCGCTTGGGACGTGATGATGAGACAGATGGACAGCGGAGACGGCTGCAGGAGGGGTCTGATTTTATGATGGCCGCCATTGTTCTGACCCTGACGGTAGAATTCTGCAAAACCCTGAATTACATTCAACGATCTTGTTTCTATTGTGAAATTCTCCCTTTCTACAGAATCTGTACGGCAGCTGGACGTGGTTCAGGTCAGGGAGGATCGAGGGGAATAAAAATGAATTAAAGCAGGAATGTTAAGACGTAATCTCTGGTCCCCTGCCAACAGGCCGGACTGGCGACGCGTCCATCAATCAAGCTCACCTGCACTTCCTTTGTGCCTTGCTACGTAAAGGGGACACGGCTGCTGTCACAGGACCCATGGTGGGTGTGGATTCGTTGAATGTGGACGTAACTGGCCTGACATGGACGGCTGGCTCCCTGCAGGGTCGGTGCTTCTGACGCTATAAACACTGATATTGAATGAGGCGCTGCTTTAAATACTGAAGCTCCTGCTCTGTTTTGAGCAAGCTGAACATTAAAACATTAGACTGTTCACGTTTCATTCGTATGGATGAGGAAAAACTCCACTTCTGTTTGATAATTAACAAGCTCAGATCTTTTCAGTCTGTGGTTGCCACTTTTTCAATGTTAAAAATGTTCCTGATCTCGGCGCCGACTCCGTGTTAAACAAGCAGCAGATATCAATGTTTCACTGCTGTGGCTGAAATCATCCTCTGATACCACGCTGGGCTGCATCGTCTGCACTGAAAGATTTATTGAACGCACGTAACATTTTCAGTGAAGGAAATCTAAAGCCTTAAAATGATTTGTGATGTTTCAGCTTTGACCGAAGGAGGCCGCCCCCTCCTGGCAGCTTCACTGTGGCTGCCGTCTGCTGCCTCTCACAGGGAAAGGCTGGATTGTGCGAGCATGTGTCAGCACCGCGTCTATCTGTTTCTATATCTGACTGTATTTTCTGAGCTGAAAACATAAGCTGGGTAATGCTGTGTAAGCCCTGAATAGCTCTCCTCTCATACTCCCTATTCCCTGTTCACACAGCACGATACAACAACAATCTCCTGAAGGCAGCTGCGTGGAAGCACCGGCTGCAGTTTCCAGGAAAATCTCGGCTTTATGCTCCAAATATCACACGCGAGCTGTCTGATTATCTAAAATCTGGCTGGATTTTTCAAAGAGTCAGAGAATCGGTACAGTTTCAGTCTGTTTACTTCTGTCCGGTTTTGACGGGAGCTGCATGTGATTAGATTTGTTTTTCATGTCTACACTTTACAGAAACAAACCAAGCTTGAATAAAAAGGGTTTTTATTAAGTTTTCTGAGGGAATGTTGTCTGGAGGAGGAAGCGGATCGTAACACGGAGCGGCACTCGACTCGCCTTGGCTCAGTGGACAGAGGAACAAAAACAGAGCTCAGGTTTTCTCTGTTTATGGCGGCGGGTTATCTTATCTCTCGCCCTCTCTCTATCTGCAGAAGTTCTTTTTCATTCTGCCTCGACGCCAAATGGAGACGGAAAACAAACCCTGAAGTTATCTGAGAAAACGCTGACGGTGAGCAGAAATCTGGAGATGAAACCTGCACTCGGGATGCTCCGACAGGACGCAGAGAAGACAAAAATCAATGGACAAAAGGAGACAGAGAGACCGTTCTCCGATTCTTAGACCCTCAGCGCAGGTGAGGTGTGGTCGAGAGCGTGAGGTCTGATGTGAAGGTGGGAGAGAAAAAGGGTTTCTGCTCCTCACCGGCATGTTCACTGAGGATACCATCATGTTTAACTATTGTTTATTATCTAAATTCACGTTAGGAAGCTTCAGGCCAGCTTTTTGAACAGTCATAAGGTGGTTATTGGATGTCTTTAGCGTCAAAAACGTCTCCTCACGTCCGATGAAGCCGTGATTTTTGTTGTTGGATCTCAGGTGCGATCAGTCATGGGGCAGCTGAAAGACGTCACTGTGATGTCACAGAAGCTAAAGCCAACTCACAACAAACAAGAGGAGGAAATACAGACGAGCTACACAACAGCCAAAAAAATGCCACGACAAAAACAGATTAATCATCAGCAGAAAGAGAAAGCAGCAACTTCCTGTTCGGTTTGGCCTGCCGCCAGTTTCCAGCCATGGCGACGATGATAAAACTAATCTCACAGCGACAAATTCAGAGCATTTAATAGATATGCACCAATATTTGTATTATTATCTGAGCTGCTCCTCTGAAATGTCCCTGACGCTCAGATCAGGCGAGAGGAAAGTGCCCTCAGACGCCAGCGGACATCTCGCCTGTGGCCTCGTCTTCACGCGGCGAGACGGCGCTCAGTCTTAATCTCAGTCTGCGGCTCGGTCTGCTGAGCACACACTCAGAACAGGACGCGGATCTAAAGCTGGAGCGCAAAGAGAGTTTCCATAAAGCCTCGCGGCCTGACCTGACACGGGGGCTCGGCTGCACCCCCCCTGCATGCTACCAACGCCGTTCCCTCAACTCGTGATTACTGCGAAGACCAAAGAGCATTGCTGATGGTCTGTGTGTGCCCATTCAAAGAAGGAAGGCAAAACAGGCCGCGTGCGACCGCTGAGGGAAAACTTCAAGCGCTCTGCTTCAGATGACCCTCAAAGTGCTGAGAAATGCACATTCATTAGCAAAGTGACTCCTCCAGTTTATTCCACAGTCAACAGCTTCCAGACAGCCGATATCACCGCAGCGCACACTCGCCGGACGCCGCTGTCGCACTGAAGACTGTAACCAGCTGATAACTTCTAACGCTGGCAGACACAAAGTGAGGCGACATCAGCTGTAATCCCACCGCTGACGCCTCCATCAGTGTGTTCACGCTCCAGGTACATTCAGCACAGGAGTGACTTCCACTCTGAACTGACTGTGGGAACGAAAGCAAACACACCTTGCTGCTGAATTCATGACTCATCTTTATTTGCTTTCACAGAAGCTCAATATTTTCGGACACGTTCTCACTCTCAGGTCGCTGATGCAGACGTTCTGTTGCGCCCTTCAGCATCTCGTACGCTTTTAGCCTCCGCATGAGGCGACCCAGGCTTTCAGCCGACTCCGAGGTGAACCCACCTACGGCGATATGAGGTGCTCAGAGCGAGGTGACGGTGGTAGATGGTAGAGGAGAGGTCAGGGTGGATGGACGGGTGAAACGCTGGACCTCTGCCCAGCAGGCTGGGGTTCATGTCCTGGTAGAAACAGAAAGTCTGGGCTGGCTGTTAAGACATTTCTGATCCCAAACAGGGAAATCATGTTGTTACAGACAGCAGTAATAACAAGATAAAGATGGAGACGTAGAAATTACTAATTCTTTTACTATGAAAGTTTTTGCATGTTTCTGCAGCCGACACAGACGGACTTTGCCTGACGGGGGGTTTCAGGACCTCCTTCTACAACAATGAACAGACCTCTCGTGAACAGAAAATGACGTGTCATCCTTCAGTGTGTTGGACGTGAAAAACCAACAGCGGCAGGCACCTGGAAGCTGTGTGTGCTTCTGTGCAGCTCGGCTTCAGCGTTATTACTCCACAGTCTCGGCGCTGAGAGAAGGCTCGAAGGTCTATAATGAAGGATTGTGGGCCTTTACGGCAGCAGCAGCGAGGCCTCCTGAGAGAAACCAACCCACTGAGCTCCAGCCTGCGCTGCAGAGGAGACGAGCGGCTCCCGGCCTGTTCCACAACGATTTCTGCTGCAGAATTAATGGACAGTAGCCAGAGTGATTTGTCTTCCATTGATTGGTTGTTCTGTATTCTGTTCAGCTCTTAACTTTATGTTTGTTCCACTTTGCACAAGTCAACTGAAGCAACAGCCCTGCATCTCCTCAGTTACGTAATATTCTGCTGCTTTCATCATCAACCACAACAGCAAGGAGCTCTGCGACCACAAGCAGCAGCGGTCCACCGCCCCGAGGACAAAACTGTACTTTGAGTGTATTTTGGGATTATCTCGCCCCGCTTTGCAAACACATGTGCTGACACACTGACATAATCAGCTGCTAAAACACTGTGAATCAGTGTGCATCCTAAACTGAAGAGAGACTTATAAATATCAAGACTTTTTCTTATTACAACCCAAATGAATGACGCCATTGCACACGTCAAATTCAGATGAACAGGAAGAGAAAGAGCGGAACCTGATGAATGTGAAACATTGAGGGATACAGGAAGTAAGATTTTTTTTTTTTTTGCAGGACGTCACTGCTGGTGGCGAAGACATAGTCCCTCCAATAGCCCCCATAAGACAGTTGGAGCTGTGGATACAAACACAGAGATGGAAACACGTCTGTCTCAGCTGCGTCGCCACCAAACGGCATCCTGTTAGCTTCATGCTGGAAACACGAGCAGCTGCTGGATGTGTGTTTCAGGAGCTGGTGTGTTGTATTACAGCTTGTGCTGAATCGAATTACTGCTGAGGAGGACACACACTCTCACACAGGAGACGGAGGAACAGCAGGTGGTCCCATTACCAGGAGGACACACTCCTTCTGTCCACAGCAGGGCTGTCCGTCTCTCCACCCTCTCTGGTTGTCTTGAGTGGGTTTGCTGGTAATTTCACTGGTGCTGTTGACTCCAGCAGATATTTCCCTGACTGAATATTGGACTTAGACTGACAGGTGGACACAGACGTGACTCCAGACGGATGCTAATGCAGCTCTGTCTTTGCTGGATGTATAAACGTTCACCCTATCAAACACTTGCCGTGTTTACCGCTCACTTCTACGGCCGAAAGGTTAAAAAAGAATAATTTACTGCTTTAAACTTTGAACTCCTTCAATTGAAGGACTGACTTTAAGACAGTGTGAGACCATATAAGACCACAGACAGTCCCTGAGATTATGTCTTAGTCTTCACAGAGATGAGAGGAGGTCTGTTTGATCATCAGCGTCATGTTAGCGCTGAGGCCGGAGACGTTTCCATCACTCCTTCTGATTCTGTCACATCTGCTGCTAACGTGTGTGATCTGAGTCTTTAAAGGATCAGGACGGCTTTGTTCTATATTTTTCCTTATTATAATCAAATCCCATGAAAAGCCCAAACAAACAAGGCGTTAATCTGACTCTCAGCACTTCGTGACTCATGCCTCCTCAGTGCTCTGTGCAAATATGGAAACCCTACAAACAGCAGTATGTGTCACAGGAGTCAGCCTGTTTTTGGTGTGTGAGGACATTAAACACACACTGTGTTCTGGATCTGTTGTTCCTCCACAGATCAGATCTGAAACTTGACTTGACGTACGGCGTGACTGCTCCTCGCTGCTGATTCAGACGTCGTCGCTGAACATATAGTTCAGTCTGTCGTTCTGTCTGCACACCGTCTCACGCACATTTCTGTCTGTCCGAGTGGAGCTGAACTGTCTCCTCGCAGCCTTCCTGTTAGGCAGGTAAGAGAAACTTTTCTCCCAGTGTCCCTGCTCTGCCTACCGCTGCTGTTAATTCCTCTCCTTGCCGCCGGCTGCTGCCAGCACCACACAGTCTGCAGCGGACCATCGGCGAGCGCTCAGCCGCTGTACAAACATATAGAATAAACAGCACACATCACTGCAGAGGCTCATTGTGAGGCTGAAGAGAGACGACAGCCAAGGTCAGACAGGCAGAGACAAACAGAGTCTGCTCTTTAAATCTGCACTGGACAAACTTTCCACAGAAACTGTGGCATGTGGTGAAGAAAATGTTGGCAGGTTTTGCTCTTCACTCTGTTTGTTTCTGATTCTGAATCTAAAATGTAATAACAGCTATGAGAAACAAATAGATTTGAAATGCACAGATGAATCATTTTTCACTTCTTAAGCATTTTAATTTTGCCTCTAATTAGGATAAACAGTATGAAATGCAGCAGCAAAGTGAGCTGCTGTTGCATTTCGTTTCCTCCTCCTGACATTATTCTACTGACCAGCCTTTTGGACACACCTGTCCATCACAATATAAACCATTACGGGCTCCACTGGTCCAGTCCAGCAGATGGCAAAGCGACTAAAGCTGCGGAGGTCAACGGCAAAGATGGCCGGTCGGCTAAACTGTCGGCTGGTGACACGTTAATATTCCATATTTGCACTGCTGTCACAGAAGCAGACGAGCAGAATATGAGTAAAGACAGTATTTAATCATGTTTACAGAGAATGGGAATGGATGTTCAGCTCAATCAGCATTAATGTTGAGTTTAAATATTTCATTTTACACAAACTGTTTTAATTCCGGGCTGGTTCAGATAAGAAGGCTGTGATTTCTGAAGGGTCTTTTGATTAAACAGCAAAGCCGAGCTGTTGGATGGATTGTGTTTGCTTTTCTAATTCAGCCGTAAATGCAACAGTATGTGTGTGTGCGAGCGACAGCAGCACTGCTGGTGTGTCGGCAGAAGCCGTCAGCGTCTGGAGCCCCACCGGGGATGAACAACCACCAGCCTCTGCTGCTGGATGCACAGGTTATTTAGAGGATTGGTCAAACCGCAGCAGCTGCCAGCAGCTCTTCACCAAACCCAGCGAGTGAGAGAGCTCACAGGTAAAAGACTTCAAGTCCGAACAAATCCAACGCTGCCAGCGATGCTCCAACCCGAGAACAGTCTTCTCACCCTGTACAGTCCCTCTTCACGTCAGCCGGCCTGATGCAGCAGCTTCACAGCTCCAGCATGAGAGAGAGCACTGTGGGAAACGCCGACTCCGTCCTCCCCACCCCCCCGCCCGCCACACTTTGCAGAGATGAAACTAAGAAGAGCGAAAAAGATTCAAACTTCTTTAAATCTCAGGAAGGAAAAGACAAAGAATGAAGAGGATGAGATCAGAAAGGAGGAGGAAGAGGAACAAGCTGCACCTTTGGGAGGAGAAATAATGTGATATGCCTTCACTGACTGCTGAATCCTCAGCCTGACTGCACACTGTCAGTCTGGATATTTACTGGATCTGCACAGAGGATTGCTTCTTAGCAGCATTCGATGTAATATAATGAGTTTTGTTCACCTTGGACACAAATATGATCACAGACAGGCGGTCAGGGTGGACGGCCGGTGGAGAAAACTCAGGATTTTGACCTCAGAGCCGCTTCAGCTGACATTTACTGATGCAGCAGCTCGAAGCGATGGATACCTCGTTAGCGTTTAGCTGGAATGCGTCACAACGAGCGGATTTCGATCAGTCTCTTACAGCAGCCAGGTGCTGAATCTTAGCCCCCCCCCTTTCTCCCACACCTCCACCTGCCTCATGCTGAATGCAGCCTGGCTCTCTTGGTGTATCAGCTTTTGTCCAGAATGCTGTCGTACATCCAGTGAAGTCTGCTGGGCGTAAGCGACGCCGGTTGCTGCTTGTTGAAGCAGCTAATAGACAAATGAGATGACAACAAACAGCCGGGGGAGAGTAGCTCGCGTCGAGCCGCCATGGGGTGGCGCCATCTTGCCTTATCAGCCTGCCTCCTCCTTTGATCACAGCAGCTGGAGACGAAGACGACTGACTGTTTTACTTTAGTTTCCTGCGCTGTTATCTTGAAAGCATTTAGAGCTCAGAGCTGAGATATAAATGGCTGTGATTAGCTTCATGGGACAGACTGGGAGAGGCTCTCTGCTCTGTGTTTACCACGTTATGTTTGCACAAACTGGAAACCCGGCGTGTGTGCAGGCAGTGGGGGGTTGTTTATGAGTTGGAATCGATTTGTTATAATAATTCTGGAGCCTGACAAGCCGAGCACAGACTTCACTGAATAATAGTTTTTCCTGGTTGGGGTGCAGGTGTGACAGGAAGGTGTCACGCTGGACTCCCACAGGGCCACATGCATGCAAATGTATGCAAGGACAGACAGAGCGCACTTAACGAAGACAAATGGACGTTTGTCCTCGCTCTGTGGCTCTCCGACACTGAAGAGTGAGGCCTTGACGTGCCTGTATGGAAAGCCATAAGATAACTTTCACTGTGATTCGGAGTCATTTAAATAAAATGAAAAAAAAAGATTTTTTTTTTTCCTCATTCTCATGTCGCCAATAATGGAAAATCTGACAACACACACACACGATCACACACACACTCCAAGTCTCTGCCTAAAAATACATAGTCAAAGCCCACCCACTTACACTGATGAAGAGAGAGACCCAGCATGCGTCATCCAGCTTTACAAGGCTTTCCTCTCTCATCACATCACATTACAGCACCGGAGCAGCCAATCGGGGGGGGGGGGGGGGGAGTCTTCCATTGCTCTACATTATAAAATGTCTCTTTTTAGAAAAACAAAAAGGAGAACAAGAAAAGAGAGAGGGTGAGAAAATGGAAAGAGAGTGAGAGAGACAGAAGGATGGTGAGACAAAGAGTAGGACAGAGACAGAGACAGACAGAGACAGACAGACTGTCTCTGACAGAGACAGAGAGAGAGACAGAGACAGAGACAGAGCTGCCGTGGCTTTAAAGGTGAGGAGAGATGAAGCGTGTTCAGTTTACTGGATGGATTTCACTGAAGAGCCATTATTGTTAAAAAGTGCAGCTGTCTGTTCCAGGTGCTTTTTCCACTGACATCAAGGCTTTACAGTTCAACTGTGTGCTGAAATATCTTTTAAAACAAACAGAGTGAAGAGCAAAATCTGAAAATGGCGACATTAAAGGTGTTTGAACACATTGCGTAATGGTTCGGTTCAACAGGTGGAGCATGGGGAGCAGACGAGAGCCTGAAGAGCATTTCTGTGCCTGAAAAGCAGAGCGTTCATTTTTATTTATTTTATCTAACCAGGAAACAAAATAACGACCAATAACAACGAGTTACTGACAAACGGCTGATCAAGATAGCGTGGTTCCTTCAGAGACATCGTATGTTCGTGGAAAAGACGTCTGATTATCACTCGTGTGTCTAATATGGCGACAAATACCAACATTTTTACATCACAAGGAAAACATTAGATAAAATATTCTGCCGTGTGGACGAACAGAAAGTCATGTGGAGTAAAACATTAAGCTCGAGGCCAGCAGACTGCTTAACGAGTCGAAACGCGATGAAGTGAAAAAGCAGATCTAAGAGCATCCTCTGTGGGCTGAGAAGTTTAAAGTCTTTTATTTTGGCGGTCTGCTGCGAGAGGTTAAGAGCAAGCGGCCGTCCTCAGGGTGCAAACGGCCGCAATTAACTGGCCGAGTGGGCTCGGACAAACCATTCGCTGGTTTCACTGTGGAAATAAAGTCCTTTTGAATTTGGATTTGTGGTTTTACTGCCCTTCCTCCCGGCTCTCGGGGCTCTCAGTGAGGCTCAGGAAACGCTCGTCCTTTGAGGCAGGAAGCCTGTTTGGCGGCTGACCAGCTGTCATTTGGAGGCCTGGATGTTTTCTGAACGTGTAGCTGAGCTCCATCAGCCTGCAGAGCGTCTCACTCCTCTGATGTCCACAGTGACATCAACACTGAGCGTGGACACGAAAATCACCCTTTATGCAGAGTGGAGTCTTTCAAGGCTCTGTCTGTCTGTCTGTCTGTCTGTCTGTCTGTCTGTCTGTCTGTCTGTCTGTCTGTCTGTCTGTCTGTCTGTCCACATGTCTGTCCGCCTCTCCGTTTGTCTGTGTGTGTGTGTGTGTGTGTGTGTGTGTGTGTGTGTGTGTGTGTGTGTGTGTGTGTGTGTGTGTGTGTGTGTGTGTGTGTGTGTGTGTGTGTGTGTGTGTGGTAAAACATTGACGGTGGCAGTTTTGTGCAGTTGAAAAGCTTATACAGGCAAATGTGGAGATTACAAGCTTTCATAGATGTGCGAGGATTTGTTGCGCCCCCCTTCAGTTTGAGAACTTCCTTTACCTTAAAATTCCTGCTGATCAAACTTTAGTGACACTTGGAAAGAAACTGCACATATTACAGATTTATCTCTGGAGGCCAAATCAGAGCTGCCGCCATTATTTGGTTTACGATTAATAAAAAGTCAAAAACGTCAAACTAACACACGCTGCTGAAAATCTCATGAGGTCCATTTAGTAGCTGTTCTGGAGCTTTCGATCATATTGCACAGTCCTCCTCATCACGCTGACTCCAGGTCAGCTGTCGATGAGGATCATGCATGTTGTTAATGTCTGTGAAGACCTTAGAAATAGTTCAACTCAAGGTCTACTTACTATCTGTTCTCTAGAACTTTCAGCCACACCTGATGGTCATCATCTGCAGATCCATGGTCCTCAGAGAAAAGATTTCCTTTGGTCAAATCATTTTGGATATTTCACTTGCCAGCTGAAGCAAACGTCCTTTAAAAAGGTAAAAACTGCTATTTATTTATTGTCAGCTGATCGGCTTAATCAACACATAAACTCCTCGCTATGTGTTGACTTGACGCCTTCTCAGGGGACCTTCAGCCATCAGGAACTCAAAGATGACTCCTCCCTTTATCTCCTCACTTTTATCTCATCAAGTCTGAGAAAACAGAGTGAGATGGGTGAAAAATAGCTGCTGCACCAGTGAAAAAATCCATCCTGAGGTTTTCTCGAAGATGTGAAGTGAACCTTGGACAGAGACACTGATGAAACTGCGTCACGCTGAAGAAAAACAGAACGACTTTTAAAAACACTGAATGTGTCAAGGTCCTGTTTTTCTTTTCTGAAAATGACGCTCTGACGCAGAGCTCTAACGGTTTGTTTCACGCAAGATCAGCAGCTCGTCAGCTCAGACGTGGAAAACAGACTCAGTGAAGGTTCTGATGAAGACTGAGCTTCATCAGCATTCACTGATAAACCTCACACTGAAGTATTTGCACAATGATTTTGAATCGAGCAATAATTTCGACACTGAGGTTGAAGGTTGCAAAAGAAATGTGAGGAGCTGCAGCTCAGTTCTGTAGAGCAGTTAATTGTTGAGGTTTTCTTCCATGATTTCTATCAGCGTGTGAGAATAACATCCATTCACCATCAAACTGAGGCAGTTCTTTAGGATCTGAACAGTCTGGAGGAGACGAGGCTTCAACACATCAAATCACCCATTAAAGGTCAAATGCTGAGAAGTTATTTCTGCTCCTGCAACATTTTTCAGACGTTAAACCTCCATGAATTCACTTGACAACGCTGGATTAATTAAAAAGAAAAGCATTTCAGAGCTCACCTTTCTTCCTGTGAGGGTGTCATGACGCAGCCAATCAGAAAACATCTTAAGACACATCAAAAGGAGAGCGAGCGAGCGAGCGAGCAGAGGACTACATATGGAGACAGCAGGCGTCCACACAACATGACTCCATAACACACAGGCCTGCTGATCGCCTTATTAATGAATGACGACATCGACGCCTGGCTTCAAATGCTCTCTCACACACACACACGCGCGCACGCACTGACACACACACACACTAAACAGACTGAACGAAGCTGAACAGGAGAGCAGACAGAAGACACTTGCATGCATGAGGACGCTGAGTTTCATCTCAAAAGGACCTTTTTGTTTGAGTGTTTCGGCATTAAAATGAAAATCATGGCTGTAAGCTGCTCTCTGAGCTCTCAGTCATCACTTATTAAAGATAAATGATTAAGATTTTACAGGGTTAGATTTTATTTAAATTCAGAGAGTTCTGGGCCTCTAAAGCAGACACAAACTCCCCTATGAGCCAGAAATGTCCAAACACTCGTCCATCTAAAGTCCTAAAGTCTTATTATGATTCAGTCCCACATTAATATCACAATATCATCACTTTAAACACACGCAACGTAGCTTCACTAAGCATGAAAATAAATAAATGAATACAAACTAATAGAAACTTCCTGACTGTTCTTTGCATGTTAAAAGCTCTTGTTTCTAAAACCGGGCCTGCCGACGGCTCGGAGTCAAACAGAGGAATCGTCGTGTGTTCATTACTTCCTATCGAGGCACAACAAACAGAGCTAACGAGCTGGGAGCCAATGAGCCGTTGTCTAACAACGTTTTGTCTTGCCTTGTGCAGCCTTAAAAATGTATGAAGCAACATGAGGTTCTTTAAGTGGCTTTCAGACCGCTTTAATCCTCTTGGAGAGTTTAGCCCAATGAGGGGTGAACGGGGGCCGTTTGACAGCCGAGTTCAATTGACGGAGAGGCATCCATTCGTTTCCTTTGTAATTAAAAGCAAATTATGGAGGCCAAGAGAAGAAGAGCCCAGCAGAGGAGGTGGGCTCCGAACAGCCGAACGCAGGAAATCACTGGATCAACCATTTCAACGTACACAACAGCTTAAAGGCACCTGAGCAGGTCGGCAAAGGTTCACCTGGACATTATTTTCACTCTTTATTCCATGAAGACGTTCCTACTCTGCCTCTGATTGGCTCTCACCCTGACACAACCGTCACAATCTAACCAATAACCTCACACTAGCCAATCAGGGGTTTGTTGGTTTGATACAGACAAGATTGCACAAAAATTTTGAATAGAGGAATAATTTCTACACTGAGGCTGAAGGCCGCAAAAGAAATGTGAGTTTTCTTTTTTCCATCTGTGAAACATCATTTCTATCAGTGTGTGAGATTCACCATCAACACTGAGCAGTGACGGTCATGACGGTCTGCAGGAGAGGAGGCTTTCAGACAGCATTAAAGGTCAAATGCTGAGAAGTTATTTCTGCTCTTGCAACATTTTTCAGGCGTTAAGCCTCCATGAATTAACTTGACAACGCTGGATTAATTGAAATTGGTTGGATCCGCTTCACCTGCAGGAGGTGGGCGAAATGGTTTAAATCACTGTGATGATATTAAAATATGGAAAGTATATCTCAAAGGAAAATATTCACCTTGATGTTCAGCTGGACTCTTACGCATCGCACCGACAGCAGACTAAATCTCTAATGACTCTTCTGTTTCCGCCACCAGCTGTGTGATTTCTTACATGTCGTGTGCGTGTAAAACCTGTTTCCCTTAATTAGACAAACAGATCAGGACTAATGTTGTCAGCGCTGCTATATTTCACCTCATTTTGAGGCCATGCAAACACACAACTGAGCTTTATGACACGATAATGTGTCCACGAAAGTACTGACATGACAGCAGTGTGATGGGACGAAAGGACAGACCAGCGCCTGCAGGTGTGTCCAGGTTAAAGTCTTCTGCATTCACGCCTGTTTCCTGCGGATCTCCATTATGTACGGACAGAAACTCAGCAGCAGAGAAAAACACATCACAGATCCGAGCTCAGCTCCCTTCCTTCCTTCTTCTGATTTCCCTTCACCTCTTTTCCCCTGAATCACTCATCTGTGATTGATCTTTGCTTTTGCTCCTCACTCCTCGGGGGGAGTTTAGGAGGAGCGGCTCAGAATTTACTCTTCTCAAAGCAGGATGAATGTATTTCTCAGGAGATGGGCGAGCGTATCGTGTAAATTACAGTTTAGAGGATTAGAGGGAGAAAATGAACATGCTCCTCCTTTCATGGGCCACTTTCTGTTCAGTCGAAGGAGGAGCAGGAGGGGGTCGGAGAGCCGGGGCTGGGGTGTTAAAAGAACTGCTAATGCATAAAAAGGTAGAAACTTCTGATCTATAAGAGATAGAGGCCACTTTGGGTCAGTTTAGTCATAATATATGGCACAAGGTACATGACCTGCGACGCTGAGGCCTGTCGTCTGTGGGTCTTCCAGGGAGTTTTTCTATTTTTCAGGCTGGTTTCATTATTTCTGGACACGCTCCATCAAGATTCAGTAGCTGAATTAAATTCCTGCTGGTGTGGAGAGCAGCTTAAAACAGTACGTTTCATCCAGGTCCACAATTTCCTAAACAAAGTTTCACGTAGAGAAAAATGTAATCTGGTCATTTTACGAGCCTACCTTCTGTTCTCTGTGCTGAGTTCATGAGCAGGTGCAGGTTCTCAGAGGAACCGCCTTTAAGAACTCCTCAGCTTTAATAAGATGTGACAGCTCAGCACGAGAAGGCGCATAATTAAACAAAGGTGGAGGCTGAGTCTGTGCAGTCCGTGGAGGTGGAGGAGACTCAGTCCGGATCATAACCTGAACATTTCTAAAGGCCTGACTGAGCCGACAATGAACGAATCATTAAAAGAACAAACATTCAGCCTGAAGGGAGCTCCAGAGATTTACTGCTGCGCTCACGTTCAGATAAATCTGACAGAGACAGACTGAAAATGTGTGTGAGAGCAGTTCAATCTAAACCTTTCTGACATTTAATTTGAGGTCCAACGACTTCTTTAACTTTCTGAGGCGAATAGTCCAACAAGCACACGCACTGCCGCAGCGCCTGCTCAGGTGTGCACAGGTGTGAAAGTCTGATCTTCTCTCTTTTTACTTTCAATCTTCAAACAACTCCCACTTTCTTAATGTGAACAACCGAGCCCATGAACGCCTTTGAGGAGAGACTGAAATAGATCCTCTTCCATCTGATGGATCACATCGATGAGGCTTGTCCTATCACCTTTGAGGGCGGCTGACATAGTCACCAAGTCAGGTGACTTGAGTCCACGTAGGGAGGTCGATCTTCATTTCCCATCAGCCAACAGTCAGTGCTGGTTACTTTAATGCACGACCGCGATCAGTCCTTTATCACTGAGCATGTGTTTTTCCTCGTGTCTGTGACATCGACGCTTTTGGGGATATCACATGAGAAAACATTTCCATGCATCATCGCAGAGGACAAACGAAGCATTTTGTCTTCATTTGACGGCTTCTCAACGTGGTCGGACAACACACACACTCGTTTAGCTGCCAGATGAACGAGCCTTCAGTTTGAAGACAGGCTTCCTGTTGAAACGAGAGAGTTCCTCCACAGACGCAGCGAATCCGAGCTCGTGACCTTTAACATGAAGTTGGTGGATTAGTCCTTTGCTTCACCTGCATGAAGGTACAACTCTCAAAAGGATGAAGGCTGCAGATCAATTCACACACATATTTACACATTCAGCAGGCACACAGGCTCTTCACAGCAGAGACAGGAGCGCACGGCGCAGCGACGAGCCTCAGGCACAGCTTTTCTTCATGCCGTCTGGAGCCGATCCTCCTCCTCCTCCTCCTCCTCTGCCCTCTTCACCTCCCTCTCCTTCGCTCTGCTCTGCCCTCCCTCTCAGTAACTTCACCTTTTAATATTACACACTTTAATCATTTTCATTCTAATCTGGTGCTTCCAGGCGGCCCCGCTTCGACGGGGATCTTACTACTCTTGAGAGCCGTTGTTCTTCTGATCAGTCTTGTCAGCGATGAAACATTTATGAAATGTCAACAGAAGCTCACAGTTCGGTTCAGTCAGTGCGGCGGCAGATATCATTGCTTTGAAACCACTGAAGGGGAAAGACATTGACTGCTCAAGTTCTCTTTTCACTTGTTCATAATGGGCAGAACACTGATACCATTTACTGGCTTTAAAGGACGCCGGTGTGTTATTCTGTCTATTTCTTTTTATCAACAGCACCCTAAAGAGAGCAAAGCCGCCATGAATCCATCTTATCACAACATGCTGTCTTTGTCTGTGCAGCCAGTTTGTTATTAAGTTTATAGACTTCAGCGTGACGATGGGAGAAGAGTGAATGAGGAGAGACTTTAAAGGATCGTTCTGCTGTTTTTCTATTCTTCAACAAAAGCCCATGAACAGACCAAAACCAGTAAAACCAGACAAACATAACGACAGTCATGATTTAGGCGGGCTCACACGGACGTCATACTGCCTCTAAGACTGGAAAGGTTTTGGACGCCACGTGGGGGATGCTGCAGGCAGACAGGCTCACTAGCCGTAAATTTAAGACCCATTACAAACGTAGATTAACGAAGCGGCGTCACAGAAGCATTCAGACGGATTCACTGAGGTCTGACGAGCTGAAGATAAAAGACAAAACATCGTCCTCACTGAAAACACTGAATCCAGCCTCGTCTTTCTGTCCCAGCAGCTTCTTATCGGCCTGTTTAAAACGCACTTGCAGTGTGAAGGATAACACATTCCACTTCATATTTCCATCAGCCCCTCATGCACGAAAACATCTGACGTTATCAAATTGATCGAGCTCTAATGCAACTATTGAGTAACCTTCAGTGAGGCCGACAGCAGATAAAGTTTCCGATCGCTGATCAGCAACCAAACATCAGCAGAGCGAAGGACAGGGCGGTCCTCCGACAGCTGGACTGTCCTCTGTCAGGACTGTGTGTGTGTGTGTGTGTGTGTGTGCGTGTGTGTGTGTGTGTGTGTGCGCACTGCAAATAAATGCTAAATCTTTTAGGCTCGGGAAGTTATACAAGTATAAAACCATCATAGATTAAAATTATAACGCAGATTGCAACTTCCTGCGGCGCCGTCGTTTTACAGACGTCCCGTCAGGATGGGGGTCTATGGGGAAAAGTTTTCCATTGCAATACCACAAGTGGCCACTGGGACAAATTAGCAGCAAGGCTAAGAGACGGTGACTAGACGGTGTACATCCACCTCTCTGAGTACGATGGTTTCTACAGTTAAGATAGCTCAGACCAAAATCCCTCATCATGTCAGTAATTATTCAATCATACGGCGTCACGACGGTGAGATGAACACCAGAGATGTGACTCTCAGGTTACGACCTCATGACCTCATGACGGGTTGATCTCTGTGCAGGACGACCTGAGAGCTGAGCTGCTCTCATTGAAGTGAATGTGTTGTGTTTCCATGCAGGGCTGTGTTGGTCTGAACGCGGCATTCATTACAGATGAGCTTATGCTCTCTTTAACTCCCTGTCTGTCTTTGACAAGGTCAGCTTAGGTTAACTGCTCGTGCATGTGTGTGTGTGTGTGTGTGTGTGTGTGTGTGTGTGTGTGTGTGTGTGTGTGTGTGTGTGTTTCCACAGCCACTCAGACCACAGTTCATGGGCCCGGCTGTGGTGTGTGTTACTGATAGACTGGCAGAGAAAGGGAGGAGAAAGAAGTGTGTTTGTTTACCCGCAGCACACACTCCAGCCTCCGTGTCAATGTCTTTATCAGCGCGTCTCCCCAGGACGGCCTTCTGTTCCGCCTGACAGCCGCCTCTGATTGGGTGTTGATGAAAAACACCGTTTCCCAGAGCGCACCGCAGCCCGGCTGTCCACCCATGCGATCGGCCGGCCGGCGCGCGGCCAGCGTGAGATTTGGATTCTGCAGCTTTGATGTGGCTGAGTTGCCGCGTCACGCTCAGCGGACCTATGCGCCGCGGCGGCCATATTGATACCCTCGCAGAGGGGCACAAATCAATCCTCCTCTGAGTGTGTGTGTGTGTGTGTTTGTGCAGCTGGTGATCTTCTTCTTCACTTTCTTTCTCCTGCTAGCAGCGAGGATTAATATAAGTGATGTCGGTCCGTCATTCAGCACATCTGTCAAACGCTTCATTAACACTTTGGGGCGTCAAACGTTTCCCCTCTTACCCCCAGTGTTACGTACAGGGCAGGTTTTAGGGCTCTCGCTCCTCACCCTTTCATTCCCCCCTTCCCATCCCTCCCTCCCAGCTGTGAATAAACTGCAATAAAATCGAGCTGAAGACGTTCAATGAGCCAAAATGCTGTCAGGACATGCTGACTTTTGGCCAGATTTCCATGAAATCTGCCGAAGGTGTTTCTGCTCTCTTGAGAATGAATACTGGAGACTTTCCTGACCTCTGACCTTTCCTCAGGCATGGCCTTCAGGCCTGACTGTCACCTTTGCGCACCTCACACTTTAAAAGGGCACACTGACTTTACTGTTTCTTTGGATGAACCCTTTATTTTTAATGAGTCACTGCTGAGGCACTGAGATTAGCAAAGTTATTATTATGATTATTTTAACTGTTCCTGCCAACAGCTTTGTATTATGGGATGTAATCCAGCCTCTAGTGGCTGATAAGGGAACACTGAAACACCATAAGGTAGGATAAACTGTGCTGCTCCTGTCTGTCTGTGAGGGTTAAACTCAGTTACCAGATTATTAGGTACACCAACTGAAACTAATGCGGTCTGTACGTTCAGATGATTAATGACGGTCAGATCTGTCCTGAACAAACACAATCTGCTGATGAAGACCATGTGATGCCGCTGACAGCTTCAGAAATGATACTCAACAGACTTTGAGGTGAGTTTGCTTGCAGGTCAAGTCTGAAAAATCCAAATTAGTCGCCATGATGTTTGCAGTCCTGATCAGCTCCGACCAGACAGCTGCGCTTCAGCCGGTTTAGCGCTGGCCTCCAACATGGCTGCCAGTTGGGAAGTAAATTGCTCCTGTGAAGCCTCAACAGCAGCTACAGTCGCTGCTGTTTCGCTGCTTCTGGAGAAAATTTCCAACTGAGAATCCATTTGGCTCCTCAGATCACAGAAGGAGCTGCAGGCCGGTGGATGTACCTGACAAAGCTGAAGCAGGATCTCCTGGAGGAGGTTGGCGGTAAAAAGAGCGGGCAGCGAGGAACTCTGAACACAAGCTCATTTACATATTTGCATCGGAATCAAGGAGAATTATCCACTTCCACGTGTTTTAAGAAAAGATTCAATGACTCATGAAGGTGGACGCTGTTGCAGATTGCCAGAAAATTCACCACTTCTCCCACTTTGTTTGTCTCGATGGAGGGATGAGCTTTCAAAACTCTCCTTCCAACATTCTGCCTCATCTGCAGGGGTCAGGAGGTAACACTGAAGGGAATATTTGAGGGAGGGATTATGGAGAGGAGGAGAATGGGAGACGGTGGATGTGGAGGAGCAGGGAGGAGAGAAGAAAATAGAAAGACGGTGGGGGAGGCGGTTTCTCAGCAGGAGAGCCAGAGAAGAGGACGCTCTCAGAAGACAGAGTGATTATGAAAAGGCCACGAGGGAAGTAATAACCTTTATTGACCTTTATTAACCTTTATTCTGCTCTATCACCCTTCATAAGGTGAAAACTCCCCCGCTGCAAAGTCCAATGGAAACGTCTTCTAATGATAACACAGAATGGAAATCACTGACAGCACAGCGCCGCTTGCTTACATCTGGGCTTCATAAGACCTGTTAAAATGCCCTGAAACTACTTGTAAGTGTGTGTATTTGTGTGTTGAACAACATCCTCCCCGTAGATGTATTATAGCCATTTTGTGCTATGAGGCAGCAAACATCTTACTTATTGCCCTTTTAAGAAATGGAGCAGGGAAGGTCGCGAGCAGGGAGGTTTTGGAAGGATGAGGGGAGGAAGGAGGCAATCCAAGGACCTCCTTTAATCATCATCACAGCCAGCTGACAGTCCCGGTCGGCCCGCGCAGACTCGGCCAGACAGCAAAACCAAAAAGCCCATCTGCTTCTCGTATCCCTCAACAATGAGCCCGTAATCTGAATAAATGGCCTCTGCTCGGCTCGCACTTATTACGGCTTCGCTCATCACACGGGCGAGGAGGGAGGGATGAAGATGAAGAGGGAAGAACGGGGACATGGGGGGTTAGAGGAAGATTCGCTCACAGCAAAGTCACTGCATGTGTTCTACCTTCGTTTTCAGGACAGGTGAGGTTAGTTAGAAATGCTATCATTATGACTGGGAATGATCTGGGGTCCTTATTAAATATCATTTTGAAGGGTTTAATGAAGAAACGTGTAAAATTAACATTTTCAGTCAAAGATAAATGAATGAGAGAATGCAGAAAGACAGGAATTAGAGAGGATTAGTCAACAGGAAAGCGAGAGGATCAATAATGTTGTGTTATGGGTCCAAGGAAGATGTTTTTCTCTGGTTATGTGCAGTTCAACAAACTAAATCAGCCTTCTGGGACAATTTCATTTGAATGGAAAACCAATAGAAGCAGACGATGACAAAAAGGCTTTGTACTGTCATGACGCACGCTGGACAGGAAACTATCTGACTGACAAAACCACTGCGCTCTGGCAGAAGTCAGGTGTCACACATCCATTTTCTCCTTAATCAGCTGCATTAATTGTTCACAGATTTTGGGGGTTTTCAGAGCAGCTGGGTCACATCATCATAAAAGAGGCTCCACAGTTCATCGACTGATTCGGCCTCCAGCTGCTGGCCGGAGCTGATTCTCAGCTCTTCAACACTCAAATCATGTCGTACAGCCGGAGCTCTGCTAACATCATGCAATAATTCCATAGATTTCCCAAAAGCCACCAGAACTGAACACTGACGATATGTCTAGAGATGCACACAAGGTTGAGAAATCAAGCGCTGTGTTGCTGTACGGATGGTTACTGTGCAGAGGATGAAAGGCTGCATCAGAGAAAACACGCCGCCTCTAAATGCATTCAGCTGGACTCGCACACGCCCGGACGCTGCTTCCACTAATTGGCAACGGAGCGGCGGGATCACGCAGCACAGCGTGTTTCTGCCTCACCGAGACAGTGAGAACATTCATTTTTTCCATAAAAAAAACAATCCTCCACAGTCTAATCCCAATTACCTTTGAAGTGCGCACTTCAGCTGCATTTAACAATGAAATAAAAACAAAAACAGGCCCATTAAAAAGCCACTGGCTGCTGTTAAAACTGTGATATTACGGACATTAGTGAACGTTCATTTGTAGCTGCAGCTGACTGCTGCAAAAAGCTAAATGTTTTGACTCGTCACGGCACATCGCGCTTCAGTCTCAGGGCTCAGATCTCTGAGTGTCTGTCAGTCAAATGTCACTGTGCTCTCTGGCTTCCTGACTGGCTCTGCAGGTGCCGGCAGAGACGAAGCAGATAACCAGACTCCACCGGCGTTTCATCGTCACATTATTCTGACGCATCATCAGTCACATCTTCATCGTTTTCTCCCAGGATCTGATGACAACACCGACGACAATATCTGCACGTGAAGACCACTGAAGACCATGAAGGTTAAGGCGAGAAAAGAGGAACATCCTGAAACGTTGTGTTAAAAAGCAAAACCTTAAAGGCTCCACAGTGAGCAGGCTGAAGGAGCATGGACAGGGTTAATTTCACCTGCTGACAGAGCGAGAACATGAGACCATTAACTGACAACTGTGTCGAATTATTCCAGCATTCAAACGTCTCTGTGGTGCCAATCAACACCTTTTCAGAGTCACACATTTTATTCCACTTCACTTCCACGATGACTTGTCTTGGCATTCCCATCTTTTATTCCCTCTCACGTCGTTCGAGTTCGACGGACAGAAGTTATCAGCTGCTGTGATCCTCCACGGTCCGGTCCGTTTGTTCGCCTCCTGCAGTCACACGCTGGTGTTTCCTGTGGGAGTCTCAGCTGGTCTGAGCCGGATCAGGGGTTCACTCTCAGCCCTCGCCGCTCCGCCTGATGCTGAGAAGCAGCTGCTTTGCTTTTATGACCCCATTTACTCACTGATGTTTGTGTGGACAACAGGGGACACGGACACGGTGACGTCCTGTCCAGTTAACAGCGGAGTCTGATTGAAAACACAGATTCTTTTATTCTCCTTGTTAAAATTCATCCTGTGATTGTAGAGACTCACGCACATCTTCAGTTTCTTGAGAGGTGTGTGGGAGGAAACGTCCACAGGCAAGAGAAGAAAGACCTCCCGCACACTTTCCTTCTGCAGAGATACAGTCTCTAATATTCTAATAGTTCCTTTTCCTCTTGCCAATAAAGTTCTCTCTATATCTGCAATCAGTCAACTGCAGCTAAGGCTGGCCGGGAAACAGCAACAATGAGCGAGCCGCTGCAACATTACAAAGAGAGCAAACAAAGAACAGCACACAATAACGAAAACATCAAGGGTGCAACATCTTCTCTGAGGCTCAGGTAATACGTTTGTTTAATAGTGCAGCGCTTTGCTGAGATATGGAAGCTATAAAGAGACTCGCACAGCGGAAAGATGACGGTTACATCGCTGAAAGCTGTTCAGCCTTTGTTCCTCACGTGGAAATCCTGAACATCAGTCTTACTGCATAGTATTATTACTCGTAGTAATTATGTTGTGTTATTTTGGCGCCTCAGACAGGAAGTGAAGCAGTGCCAGCAGAGAAGCAGGTTCAAAAGTTCACAAAGGCTGCAAAAGACCCTTCAGGACTGGTCTATAGAACCAGACCATTGAATCCACCACACCTGATCTCACATATGTTGGTATCAGTGTATGTGTCACCCAGCATCAGTACTGGTGTGTTGAACTGGGAGGTGGGCAGGATGTAAAGGAGGCTAGAAGAAAGAAAAATCTTTTTGTTTTGTATTAGCTGCTATTAGCTGCACAGATGCATTTACAGCTGAGTGTTAACAGACATCTTTACAGCCTCAGAAGAGACAGAAAAGTCCTCCTCTGCAGCCTCACGGTTGTCCTTCGCTCTTAATGTCCACTGAGCCACTGGTTTGTTATTAAAGGATTCAGATCTTGGCCCGAAGCAACTGATGCACTTACTCTAAATCACTCTGGATAAGAGTATCTGAGAGGCTAAATGCCTGCATCTGTCTATATCCTTATTTTGTAATTGCCACCATCCTGTATTGATTACGCTCAAAAATCCATTGAGCCTAATGTGATTTCATTAAGATACAGTCCAAGTAAGCTATTCCAAACAAATAGAGAAGACAGGCGAGTCGATCTCTGAAGTTCTGCTGCAACATCCAGGCGCGGAAACCTTTCCAAAGCCACAAAACACTGGAAATCATTGAGGCAGCCCGATGCCGGTCCTAATGCTTTTTCACTTATTTGTCTTCATGTAGGCTGTGTGCGCTGACAACATCAGGTAAACGTAAAGGATGGCTGACATTTCCAGCAGCAGTAAACAAATATGTCACATGAGGAGCGCTGCGCTGCTTCAGGTCTAAGTACATGGTTACAGATGTGCAGACGGAGCTTGGAAATTAAAGTAAGTCAAAAACTGGCAGAGACACAGAGACACAGAAAGATTACAAGCCTGTTTTGAGGAGCAACTCAGCATCTGAACTGGTTGATGTGACATTTGGAGGCGACTTTTAAAGCTGATCAATGAGCCACAGCTGACTAACTAATGATGGAGCCTGAAAACTAATGTTAGCTGTATGTGATTCGTCCCTGGATGTTTGCTCGGTCTCAAGTTAAACTGCAACAATAGATGTGTCTCTTACAGATGAGGAGAGACATTAGCTGGGACGCTAACGTGGGTGTTCTGCTTTGAACGAACATCTGAGGCCGTTTTGTGCTGTCAGGCGACTGTCTGGCCATTAGTCAGAGTCACCATCAGCCAAAGATAGAATGATGACGGTTATTGCTTCATGCAAAGAGGCTTCTAATCAAATGTCCTGATTGGTAATGAGCAAAGAGGCCTCGTGCAAAGAGAGAGAGAGCAGCTGAATTCTGACAGGTATATGGGATGTGGGACAGGTACATCATGAAACACAAAAACACAAATTATAGAGCAGCTGTCATTACCAGAAATACCAGCATTTTACCACCCGAAGAGCAAAGCTGCATGAGCTGGAGTGTTTCTGAGCCTCATTTCTGTCGAAAAGAGCAGGTGAGTCATAAAAAGGTCGTGGCGCCCTGCTGTGGTGCTTGGTCTTATAGGAACCTCACTGCTGAAACCCAAAGAAGACACAGGTGCTCCACAGAGCTCAAATTCAAGGAAGAAGAGCCAAACTGTGCTGCATCATCCCAACACCAAGGAAAGCCATGTCACCAACAGCTGGAAGAAAGAACTTCCAAAGTGTTCGAGACGACGATCCAAAGAAAATCTCACGGCCGCACAGAACATTTCAGTGGAATTTCCATCAACAAAAACAATCAAAAACAATTTCCTCAACCAGCGCAGCAACTGCAAGTCTGTCGATCACTCACCATACTCGATGTCGTAGAACACGATGAACTTCTGCCAGCGCAGCTCCTCCACAAGAGTCAGCATGACTTCGTTGAGGCGGACCGGCGGCCTGGCGGCCAGCGTGTAGCGCTGCCCGCCGGGGCTGGGGTTGAACTGGCAGGCGGTCCGCGGCGATCCCTCGCTGTTCCTCTGGATGTACAGGTGTGGGATGTGCATGGCGTCCGTCAGGGACTGCAGCGCGCTGGCCGACGCGCAGCCCGTTGAGGTAACCAGCGCCAATATGCCCTGGTTCATCAGCTCGCAGGCTGGAGGGGAGGGAAAGAAGGTAGAGGGTGAGAATAAAGGGAAATACGTATGAAATGTGGACAAACATACAAATTGGAACAAACAGAGACAGAGATGCTGTGAAAGAAGCAGAAATTCTGAAGCACAGATACAAATCAAAGCAGCGAGGATGAACGTCAAAGGCTGCACAGTCCTACAGAAGCCCGGCTCTGATGTTAAACGGTGTATTGACCTCCCTTTGCTGCGCTGCCATAAATCGACTGAACGGTGGGACAGCTGAAAGCATTGTTTATCCCTGCCCTGACCTACACCTGCACCGTCTCTGAATCCACGGCAGAGCAGATACTCGGATGATTAAACAGGCCGCATATCCAGTCTGTTGAGGTTAAACTAAAGGTTGAAATTAGTCTGACCTGAGTAGGCCGAACGCCAGATTCACCTGAAGCATAATGAGTTACCCAGCTGTCGTCACTGTCTGTGGAGAAAAACTACAAACGACTACAAACCGTCCGGAATCAAACGGAGAAGGTGGGTGCAGTAAGCAGAATCATGTCTGGATCTCAACATATTTACATCAAGTTTTCAGAAACCATTCTATCAAGCAACCGTGTGCATGAGGTCCTTCAGGGTCCCAGAACAACCGCCCTCTTCACCTGCACCTGCACCTGCAGAGGTCGTTTCCCTTCAGTCCTCTTCACCAGGACCGAAGCAGTTCGTTGACCTTTGCTGCTAACTCAAGAGATCTGAGTGTTTTCCTCTCTCCTTCCTCCCTCTTCCCCACCATCCTCCCACGGCCCTGTGTGCTCCACAAAATATACAAGCTGCCATGTTTCTGAGCACAGGATCCAGTCTCAGATGTGGTGGCTATCTCCTGAGGGACTGTTTCCTAAATCTACTGCCATCCTCCACTTCCTCGCTGCCTGGAGCCGCCCGACGTGCTCACGAGCGTTTGGGATATGGACTCTTCACCTCTGGGAGCAAAATCCAATCGCGTGTAGCTTGAGTGTTTTCGCTTTGGTGTGTCTCCAGGTACAGTGCCCTTCAACATGGCTTGTTTTACAGCCTGGCAGAATGAAGCCAGGCATGATGCCAGGGTTTCAGTTTGGGCCTTTTAATTACAGAAGTGAGGCCTGTTCGCCTTCGTTTGACGGCTTCCAACAGGTAGTCTCACTACAACAGAAATGACTGATATCATGTGAAAAGCGACTCACAAATCTGCCTTTAAAACCTTTTTCTAAAACATTTTCAAAGCCGAGCGCATTATTTACCACGACAATATGTATTCATTACAGGCAGCTCTCACGGGTGTACTGCTCCACTATCCGATCTATCACAGCTGCTGTGCTGCGGATCGTGTAGACCAGGACACCCATTCATCCGGAACAATGACAATTTAATTCTATTTAAGGAAATACCAGCTTGTTTGGATGATCTGGCTGAATTATTGTTTGTTCAAGCTGACTGCAGGGAGGGAGAGAGGTGGACTGCGCTGTGAAATAGTCTTTGCTTTCAAGGAAATGCAGATGATTCAGCTCCAGCTCGTCTTCGAGGTTCTTCTGGTCTCAGCAGGCAATGCATCTGTCTGCTGATGAACAACCTCCAGACTGTGACCTCCTGCAGACTTCACACATGATAATAACCTGATAAATGCCGTCTTTTGTGGGAGGTCCCAGGCCTGCTTCACCTCACTTATCCACTCTGATGCTGGCAGATCTAATCACAGGCTGCAGCTGACATGGATGTGATCCTGCCTCTGTGCTCTACGCTTCACTTACATTTCTTTTTACGCTGCCACAGCATATCTAGCTGCTTCTTCTTGGCACTGAATCTCCTTTACAACTGTTTGTTCCTCTTCCCCGCTGACGCTGACGCGCCCCATAAAAGCTGCCCTGCGCCCAGCCCAACCTCCAAACACCCTTGGTGCTGCTGCACTATAATATCCGTAAGTGCTGCCTCTAAGACGGGCTCATCCCAGTTCCACTTCCTGCTGAGGCCGTCACACTCTGTACTTTCACATCCCCAGACAGCATCTCCAACCTTTGCACATTTAAACTCCTGTTAAAGCAGATACGGAGCTCCAGAATCCCGTCTCCATGCACACAGTGCTGAGGCAGCGCGACGCTCCCAGCTAATCATCCTCTCTGGGCTCCGCTGCTTTGAAGCAGGTACATCAAAACCTGTTAGGAGCCACAAAAGACGGAGCAGGAGGCCAAACTGCAGACGCCACAGTTAAAGTTTTCCTGGGGGCCCTGACATCTCTGTGCTTTGCTAAATGTTTACAGGACGGCGCCGCCTCAGATGCATCATCAGAGCTCTGACAGAAGTATTCGTCTCTGGGATGATCGGCATCAGAAAAACGAAAGCACTGATCGTCCGTTCAAACACTTAAAATGACTGATGCTTATGTTTTCATAGCAGGTGACCTCTTACTGTCCTCTCTTAACCCTGTCCTCTAGAAATGATGTTTGTCTACTGCTAATGGTTTTGCCTAATACATTTCTGTGGAAAGGTAATTGCTGTGTGGGTTATTTTCACCGGCAGCATTTTTCTTCTATCCATGAGCCGCTCAGTAATGGTAGGGAGGCTGTTGGATGCTGTGCGGACAAAGCGCCTCCTGAAACCTGTGTGCCGTTACCTTTAGGCAAGAGTCCTTTTGGTTAAAATGGAAAATATGCAGTAAATATTCCAAAACAAGGAACAGTAGCTTGTATCACTGTTGACTCTTTCAATATTTAACCAAGGCCACAGACTTCCCCTGAGCTGAACCAAGTGCTTGGAGTTGTTAGAAACATTACTCATGCCACAAATGGACACTGTAGGAGAACAAATATGCTGTCAGTGAATGATTTGCTGAGGCGTTCAGTACATTTTGAAACAATGCTAAACCAACTCTCGCGTCAGTCTGCACAGATTTCTTTTAGCCATGAATCAGTTTGTCTAACAGCCAAATGGGTCAATGCTGATAAAACACCCACTGGGCCATTCTGATGACTTTTCATTTCACAGATATTCGTTCCCACAGATGCTGCAAATTAAGCAGATTGTGTTTTTAATTGTTTACGTCGTCTGTAGGGAGTAATGCTGCAGCAACTACATTTAGTCTCTAATCCTGGTTCAACTGAATCAACACAGGAAGGCGAGACATGTCATCAACTGTTGTCCTTCTTCAACCTCAAATGCAGCTGATGAGGAAAAACATTAAATATATTGACTTTGTGCTGTTTTCAAATGAGTTTATGTCAAAAAGAAAGTAATTGGCAAGTTATCACATTCTGTTTTATTCATGTTTTCCGCAAATTTCAATTTAATATAACTGCTATTTTTTCCCCTTTCTGAGCCTTTCTTCTACTTTCAGCCAGATCTTTTTCACTGCAAAACATAACATTTGCAAAGCCACATGGAGACCCCAACCCCCCCCCCCCAAAAAAAACACACACACACTGTGCTGTACCCCGACAGGCAGACAGCTGCAGTTTAAGCCTCTCAGCAGCCTTTCATCTCTGGTTAGAGCCCCACTTTCTCTGCAGGAGAAGATCTGTCCGGACTAAAAGGTCAAGAGATGCTCCAAAGGGCAGCAGGCATGTTATGACTGAGCTCCCACCGGAGGAAATGTTAAAAAAAAAAAAACACATTTATGCAGAGGCAGGGGAGCGTGAAGCGTGGCCAGGTAGCGTTCCAGGAAGAGGTAGCCAAAAAAAGGAAATGGCAGTGGCAGAACAGCTGGCTGGTCGCAGGGACCCTGGAGCTTAATGTTTGATGAGTCAAACTTGGCTGAACTCGGGCTGAATCTCTCCGAGTTGAGAACAATCGGAGGACAGAGCCACGGAGGAGATCATCAGCATTCAGCTTTTTTAAGAGTACAGAATTCATCTTTATTAAGGGAGCGACACGCCGTTTGCAAGTCATGCTTCGTCAGCATCCGGCAGCTTCAGGAAGTGATGACGAGGCAATACTTCCACCAACAAAATTTAAATTGTCTTTAAGATAATGAGACGAATGTGGCTTCTGTGAAAGTGGAGCTAATGAACTTGCACTGAAGCATTTAAAGTGGAATCTTGTGTTAAATTAGTAAATGTTTTAGCTAAAAGCCCACCGGAAAAGATTGGAATCAGACTCATTTGGTCAATTTAATAAACATAAATCAGTCTGTCACTGCTGATCCTGCACATTATGGAGGTCGGGCTGTGGATGCTCCTCGAAAGCTGCAGGAGGACGTTTTAAGTGTTTAAAATCAGACCTACAGTAAAGAGCTGCTAATCCACACGCAAGAACTTTATTCTTTCAGCTTTGTAGAGAGTTTCACTGTCACAGTTCAGGCAGAAGGTCAATGTGGAGAACAGACTAAACGCTCTGTCGCTCTGTGGGGAGCCGCAGTTATTGTTAATTTATCCTCAGTCCATTTTTTGTCATTCCTTTCACATAACATGTCGTCATTTGGCCCATTGTCATTATGAAAAGCGCTGATTAGTGCAGCTTTGAGGAAAAGAGAAAAGAAACCCAGTGCAGGAAATCTCTGGATCTGCTCTTCATCACGGGTCACTCGTCTTCTTTCCACGTCTCTCCACATGACAAGAACAATCACAGGTTTAATGAGCCTCAGAGCATCAGAGGATGAAACTCACAGTCAGTCCGGCGCTGAAATCACAGAGGACCAATTAGCATAATATACTGGAATGGGACTAATAGGTTTGGAGGCTTCAGAAACAACACCAGTGGCTGTTGGCATAACTCACTCAGCAGCCAGCTAAAATGATTTGGGTTGCGGTGTGACTCACTCGCTCTATGAGTCCACGGTGAGTCATAGCTTCATCTGTGCTAAATGAGGCCTGCGCAATATTTAGCCGGAGTGACTCCCTGTGCATCCTAATGACACTTACAGAGTGACTCCTTCCAGACGGCAGGAGACAAAAACCATTAGAGTCGAAACAAGACAAAGATCTCCTCCCTCTGCCCCTCTCCTTATCAGCGCGATCTTCATCAATATCTCTCTAAATTAGCTCACAGGACCAAAGCAGGTTTGATCGAGGGGTTATGGATTAAAAAGATCCCCTGCATGTTACTGAGTGTAATATGGACGCAGGGACGTGTCTTGAAATGATGTCTCCAGTGAACGTCACATTCAGAAATCCTCAATCTGAACTTGCAGAGTGATTTGTTGGGCATGTAAACATCCAGCTGCATCCAGTTTCTGAGGGTAAACGTATCTGTCTGTGAGAGGTGGTTACGCAGATGAGCGTTAAAAACACCAGATGAGACCTCATCAAACTCTGAAAAAAAGCTGCAGTCTCTGGTGCTGCATCACACGCTAACAGCTGATGAGATAATGAGCAAATGAAGGAAGTTTCCTGTAAGAGTGATTAGGAACAACATAAAGTATGTGTGCAAAATGAATTTAAAATCGTTCATTTTGTCTCCAAAACTCACACAATCAGTTCAGCTCCTGATAGAGTAAAACAAAGTTTGCTTGCTGCTCTTCAGCCAATACAAACGCAGCATCCCTCCACATAACGACATCACTTCCTTTAAGAGACAACAGCAGAGAGCTGAGAGGAAAGCAGGGCTGAGAGAGGACGGACAAGGTGCGACAAAGCTCCTGGATGGACAGACCTGCTGTCCTGAACCTCACCTGAACGTCTTTTCACTCACTGTGCTGGTGCTGGTGCTGGTTTCCATTCAGCCGCCCGCCTGAGGCCTGATTCTATACTTCATTACCTGCAGTTAACCAGTCTGTGTAGGTCTGACTACAGACCACTTTGCCAAGTAACCAAGCATCACCTCGAGGTAATGTTCCACTATAAGAAACATGACGATGGTAAATGAGATTCAGCAACCAGCCGTGCCTTAAGTGAACAGTTCAAGTCCTTTTCTACAAGTCGATTAGGCTAGCGAGTCAAACTCGACGCTCACTTCCACCTAAAGTAAAGCAGAATGAAACATGAGCAACAGCGTCTTCGCTGTGAAGTGAAACTGGTCCTGAGTCCAGCAGGCACTCAAGTCCATGTTCTGAAAATCTGGGATTTACTGTCCGCTGCTCGCACTTGAAGACGACGGCACCTTCTGGCCCTGCTCGACCAGCTGTTCAACTCTCGCAGCCACTTTGGCAGAGAAACATCGGCTGGAGGTCCGAGTGCCTTTTCAGACGCACATATTCTGATTTACTTCTCAGTGCTGGTAGACAGTTGTCTTATCTGAACCTGGAGCCGCACGCTGAACTCGTTTCTAACATAACGTACGCTCATATCACATCATCCGCTCCTCCTGAAAATCCAGCTGCTGCTTTAATCTCACCTCCACCTTTTCACAGCTTCTGGATCTGTGGATTAAGACGGCTGGCGGGTTGTTTTGAAGTTACTACAACACAATACGAAGGGAAATGAGATTCATTCATGTGTCACGCAGAGGGCAGGGAAGCACAGATAATCGATAGGCAGTGGAAATAGATAGCCAGACTGGCATAACAAAACAAAAGGATTAGTGCTACTAGACAAGGCCTTATTGAACAGATCACTGGCACGAGACAAAGCAGGAAGACAGGGAATCTCTGTTTCTTATTCACTCATTGTCCTCCTCTGCAGTCTATCTTTAAATCCCCTGCTTCTATAAATGCATTATTTATTTCCTTTACAGTATTAATCCGCAATATTTCCATAGTAATTAGGATTTACTTTGCTGCTGTTATGAAAAGATATCGCACAAGAGATGCAAACTACGACGTGAGTCACAAAAAACGCCCGCTTGCTGAGTTTAACAGCAGTGAAATGTGCTCGTTCATACGTCGGTTTGTTTGATAATTGGAGTTTATCACAGCTTGTCTCGCATTAACTTCTCTGTCTGAAAACAACATGTTGACATGGCAGTGACAGAAAGGTTGTCAGGTGACTTTCTGAAAGTTGGCGTAGGATCGAGCGATGCGTCGTTTTTGTCTGATGACCACGATCATCCCCAGACTGTAGCTACGTCTTTATTATTGGAACCTGTAACCTCAATGAAGTCGTCATTTTATTTTGAAAAGCGTAGAGCGATGAGCGGCACTTCCTACATGTCTTCATGTTCATGTCGTTTGTCGTTTAACTTGGAGGATGTCGTGATGGAGCTGAGTGATCCTCAGACGAAGCAGGTCGTGGGGAGTAACTGCCACCATGGCTGAACCGTCACCTTCCCCCATCCTGCACTTCAAGCTCATTCCAGTCTTCCTCTGATTCTCTCCTGTCTTTTTGTTTCTTACATCTTCCTCTTGTTTCCTGTCTTGATGTCTCAGTCTGCCTCCTCCCTCCCTCGCCTCCTCTGGGCTTTCTGCCTCACTTACTACTCTGGTTCTTTTCATCCTTCTGCTTTTCATCCTCCTCTGAAGTTAATCTGTCCATCAGCACCTCCTTCTTACTCTATACTCCATATCTCTCATCAAGCATCCCTCCTTCTTTCCCTCCCCTCATCTCCCGTCTTCTGAGCTTGATGTCTCTCTTATTGCCGTCTTGTCTTTCATCTGGATGCTTTGGGCTTTAGCGTCTTTAGTAGTGGAACTGCATCGAGTTCGAGCGTCCGGCGCTCCGAGGGGGACTGAACCCGAACTGTGGCAGCAGCAGCGCCTTCCTCCGCCGACTGAGCTCAGGAAACCAGCAGATATAAAAGCAAATTTCAAGGAAAAATCCAACCCTGAAGCAGCCATTGGTACAATACACACACACACACACACACACACACACACACACACACACACACACACACACACACACACACACACACACCTCCCTCTGTGTTCAACATGGCTCCCTCCACCCTCGGAGCTCATTTTTCACCTCGAGCCGATGGGGTCTTAAATTCTCTCATGCTTAATTAAACTATCTATCTCCATGGATCTGTAGCCCCATTACCCATAACACCCTTCGCCACCACAACCCCCGCCCCCACACATACACACACACACACACACACACACACACACACACACACACACACACACACACACACACACACACACACACACACACACACACACACACACACACACACACACACACACACACCCTCACTGCTCTCAGTGCTGTGCTGCTGCTCCACAATGTCTCTGTTAATAAGGGGATCAAATGAATGACCTGTACGGCTAATAATGCTCCACAGCCAGACTTTATTATGGCCCACAACCTCCAGGCTTCAGCATCCAACCAGCCAAAGCCCTGTGGACGCCACAAGAGTGTGTGTGTGTGTGTGTGTGTGTGTGTGTGTGTGTGTGTGTGTGTGTGTGTGTGTGTGTGTGTGTGTGTGCGTGCGTGCGTGTGTCCTCACACATTGTCCTCCTTCCCATTATGTGCCTTACGTTCATACTTTTCCTTTGCTCAATGGGGACAGACACACCGAGAATCGAGCACTACCTCTTTCAGGTGTGATGAGTTTAGACAAATAAAAACACAAAGAAATAAAAATCTGAGGAAACAAAGACAAAAAGGACGACACGACAGTGTGACGACACACGTTTTCAGAACCATTTCTTGCATATTCAATGAAACACACACACCGATACATGAATTTAGGTTAGCTTTAGCTAACTTCAAAGATAGTTCCACAAAGGTCCAGATGATTCAACGCAGTAAAAATATTTAGACCAAACATTAGATTTTGCAGATGACTGACGCTTCAAATAGCCAATGACAGTCTGAACACGCTGATGCCACTTCAGCGGATTATTTACAGCTAAGGCACCTCAAGTAAAGGACTTCGATTAGGGATATTACACACAATCTGAAGGGATAAATATCAGAAATAAAGTCAAAATATATGTACAGATACTTTAAATATGAATGGCCAAAATGTCAATATCATGAATATAAATCTAGATATTTATGTAGATAAATAAATATTTAAGTTTTTTTTTGTAGGAAACCTTGAGATACCATTAGAGAAAATATGAAAAAGTTTCAATTTCTGTGGTATTATTATCAGTTTTTATTGGCTTCTTGCTGTGGTCCCAGATAAAGTCATCTGCATCTGTTTGCATGTATTTTATCTCTGTGAGTGTGTTCAAACCTCTGTTACTCAGTGTCAGTCGCACTTGCTGTGATGTGTCCTTTCAACAGAGACCAAAACCATCCAAACGGCTGAAGAACAGCTTTCAGTTGAGTCTGTCTGTCTTTTTACTCAAATTCTAACTGCTGCATCTCAGATTTGTCGACTCTTTTTAATGTACGTCAGTATTTCCTTAATATAACTGAATGAGTTGTGCTGCTGCTGGTTTCTGTGGTGCTCTGAATATTCCAGTTTTTAAAAAACTGAATTAATAGCTCACATATCATCCTGGTGGCTTGACTCTATAAACACGAGCTGTATCGGTCCAAATCTCAGAGGAGACGCAAACAGCAGGCTGAACTGGAGACGCTGTAATCAGTAATGACTTTCAGGCCTGGACAGCACTAATGTGCTGCAAACAAAACAAAACCATTAGCTGCATCGAGGCTGCACCTCGCCTCATCTCTCTCTGTATATTCCTCCTTAATTTACACAGAGCGGCTCTCTGGAAGCTTCTATTGAACGGGGACGTCAGAGCGCCTCTCTTCAGACTGTAAACGACATTTCGCCTGTTTTCTACCGCAGAACGAAGAGCCGGGCTGATTCAATCTGGATCAGGTTTATTCAGGGAAATGTTCAGACTGTGTGTGTGTGTGTGTGTGTGTGTGTGTGTGTGTGTGTGTGTGTGTGTGTGTGTGCGTGTGTGTGTGTGTGTGTGTGTGGTAATACCACTGCTAGTAATAACCCAATTGCCTTCAAAGGAAATGCAGAGCTGAATTCCTGAGCTGTCTCTCTGCACCTCAGCAGGTAAAACAACCTGATCTCATGTCGCTGCCTCCTGCAGCTCAGGCTCTGCTCTGCATTCATTCAGTCACCACAACTAAAAGCTCCCCTGTGAGGCTGCAGAGCTCTGAAGGAGGCCTGCGACATCATCAAAAACACCGAGGCAATTCATTATGCAAAGATTTGTGTAAAGAAAAGACGTATAGAAATGATTCAAAATGTCCATGAACACCAGTTTACTTTAGACCGACAGCATTAAAGGCTGAATATTTCAGTGATGTCTGACCCAGTGTGGGGCAGTTTCTCCCATCTTTGTGCAAATAATAAGATAATTTTCCAAAATGTTGAGCTATTCCTGATATATTATCATCTTCTCAACTTATAAAGGCTGACACGTTACCAATAACATCAACCAACAACCTGAAACAGACACAGAGCAGCATCACCATCCTGGTGCAGCTGTGTTTGTGTGTTCACGCTCTTGTAGCTCCGTTTTGTTCTCCACCATGAATAACATCCTCTTTCTTCACCAGCTAGATGCTTGAAAACAAAACTTGGAGCTCAAAAAGACTAAAAAAAGCTGCTGTTTGGGTAATAACTCTGCACATGTCACACACAGAAAGTCATCTGATTTAATGTTAACACAATTAATCCTGACTGATGCAGCTAAGTGTTTTTAAAGCCTCCGCAGATTTAAATAAAGACTCGTGACTGAAGCAACAAGGAGGCATAAAATCCCTCTCAGTCCTGAACGGCACCACACAGACAGCAGCTACCTCAGAGCAGGGGAGAGTGATGACAGCTCATGATATGATTGACAGGAAGGAGGGCAGGACTAACAACAAAACACCTGTCTGCAGGTGAAAGATGGCTGCTTGAATCAAGCTGCACCCTGACACATGAGTCCAGCTCCATGCTGCATTCAGGGAACGGTCCCACAGGTGAGGCGATTGTTATTTAAACACCAACCTGGGAGCATTAATTCCGTTTCCTACACGTGAAGCTGAATGGGATGGAGCGTTAAATGTGCAGGCATGTGTGCGTTCATGAGTGTGTATGCGTCCCACGGTGAGAGGGAGTGTGTTAAGGCGAGAGGTAATGATGTATTAGTGAGAACAGCAGCGTCTCTGGGGGTAATTCATCACAATGTGACGGCTGAGGGACAGAGCCATCAGTCAGCCTCCACTACAACACCACACAGACAGAAAGACGGACAAGAGACAGACAGACAAGTGCAGACCTTCACATCTGAGGACTGGAGGGAGACAGACAGGTGGGAGTCAAACGGACAGAAAGACAGACAGGTGGCCAGGAATGGAGGAAGACGGGGAGGACGAGACAGTGAAGGACATGTCTGCTGGTTGATGTATCATCTGGGTCAGTGGATACTCTGACTTTTTGGTGACTGTGTCACTTCCTGAGAGGAACCTACTTTACCTCCATCTTTTACTTGACATAACGATTTCCCACAATGCCTTTGCACGTGCTTTAGGTAACAATGGGTGAATGATCGGCCGACAGTCAATCAGTTAGCCCCGGGTGGGAACAGCTAACAGGAAGAGAGGAATTCCCTCACCGCTTCACTGCACTCTGACTGTGATGTTAACGCAGGTGATGAGGGACAATGAGTTAGCCAATCAAGTTAGTATCTCCCAAAGTTCAGAGTTTTTAGTACTGACTTCCGTACTGAGTGCTCCTCCACCACAGCTCAGTGAGGAGACACTGTCCAGGCAAACATGAAGAGGGACATTTCTGATTTGACTGGTCCGACTGAGACAGCTAAAGCCTGGAATTAGCTTCAGCTGATTGAAATGCACTGATGCATTTTGACTACTTCTGCATGGATCAATGTTTTTATGAAGGGTCCCGTTTTTTGGTCGTATCTTGGTCACCCATGAGGACGCAAGCACATCTGCACGAGCACGGAGAGACCAATACAAGCTCGTCCAGCCGAACGCTTCATGCTATCACTCATCGAGAACTGGGGGTGGTAGCATGCCAAGACATGCAGCCCTCTCTGGTTGCTGCTTCTCTTCCTGATGTCAGTCTTCTTCCTGTTTTCAGTCATGTCCTCTGCTTCCTCTGTTTCCTCCACGGACCTCTGCATTTGCATTTCAACACAGGATATTCTCATGTCATGAAATTTCATGAGGCTGGGCTGGTGTGGAGGCTCAGCCGGTTAGAACACCGTAAGGATCAGGTGTGTTTCCCAAGCGCCCGGGATTAAACAGAGACAGAGAGCCTTCTCTTCCTTACGTTATCTAAAACCCTCTAAAACGAAGCTCATTCAGTTAGATGTTCAGTGCCACGCGCAGGTTTCTGTAACGGCTGCATGAGGAATTTTACCTGAATCATTTATGTCCACTGAACCCAAACTAATGGCTCGCATCAGAGCTCGGTGAAGTCCTCAGCGTGCTGTGAAAGCGTGGACAGTAACGTTTACTGTCTGCAGGGAATTCGGGGAGATGGCAGATGGCTGAAGGAGTCGTGCTAAATTCAAACTCTTGACTTGTTTATCTCCAAAACGCAGCCACCAAAACGAGCACATTTTGCTCAAACAAGCAATTTACAGATTTTGTGAAGCTTAAAAAATTCAATAGACGCTGAACGCCTCCGTGTTGAACAACCAGCGGCTGCTTATTGCTTGTGTCTACACGGCAAAATCAAATGAGTCCGACTGCAATTGAGAAGCTTGGGTTTTGTTTGGCCAGAGCTCTTGGAGCCCATCTGTGTGGTGGATTACAGTTCTGTGGTGCCAACAAACAGCAGCCTCTTCACAATCATCTGTCTCACTTGAACCATGCAGACCTCCTTCATGGCGGCACACGGTGTTAAGCCGAGGTTGTGTTTGTGTGTTATGTGGACGCTGTGGCCTGAAGGAAAGCAAAGGGACACTCGAGTGGCCCAGCAGGAGTCTGGAGAGCCAAAGTTTCTCTGTGAACATGTTGGTTGTTGTTGTATTTGATGTGCGATTTTTCCGCTCAGGCCTGAAAAAACCGAAGCCGCCTCCCCTCAGGACACTGTGGTATTATCATACGTCCAGGAGCACAGCGTGCTATCAGTGCAGAGCAGTTATGGGGTTTGAATGGATGAACGCATTAAAAACAAACTGTGCTAAAGGTTACGTGAGGGCAGACTTGTTTGTGCATTCTGTGTTTCAATGGACAGCAGGAAGACAACAACCGCGGGACTGAGAGAGGACGAGCAGTCAGGGCAGAGACGCAAACTGGTAGATAGATTCCCATCCACCTCACGCTGCCGCTCGCCAGTGAGCAACCGAAGAAGAAGCTGTGATTCCTGAGCGGCTCAGGATCAGATCGTCGTTCTGTGCAAAATGAAGAGAAATTAATTTGGCCGGTCGAAGCTGCTTTTGGCAGGTGCATCAGTTTGTTCACCAGCTCTTGGCAGGTGAGCTAAGAAGCTAATTTTGGAGGCCAGCAATGGCCTTTTTAACTTACATCTATTAGTTAATTATGATGAATGACCAACTAATCAGTTCATCCCTCACGACAGCGGCAGCGGCAACATGCGTGGCTGCAGTCCAGAAACAGAGCTGACCAGACGAGCAGCCCTGAGCAGAAGCACTCTAACACAAGTGTGAAATATCTCTGCCTGTCAGCCTCCTCCTCCTCCCTCGCTCCTCTCTCTGAACTCCCCGAGGAGGAGAGCAGCCCGGTGGTTCCTGTCAGCCTTCACAAGCAGCCAAGAGGAGGGTCAGAGGTCAGCGCCTCATCCCAGAAACAGAGCACCGTCTGGGGGATAGCATGGCCCGGCGGAGAGCCTGCAGATCAAGGACACACTCATTTACCCATGACAGAAGAGACAGGGAGGCAGGGGACAGGAGGGAAGATGAGAGGAAAGACGACCGTGAGGGGAGAAAGGAGGCGAAAGAGGAAAGAAAGGGGAAAGAATCAGAACAGGAGGAGTGAGGAGGGAATGGTAAGATGAGAGAAAACGAGAAGAGGAGAGATGGCTGACGAGGAAGGAATAGAAAATAGACATGAAGAAAGGAGAATAGCAGTAAAGTGAGGAGAAGAGGAAAGGGGGAGAAAAGGGAGTGAAAGAGAGGAGATTAAGGAGAAGAGGGGAGGAAAAGGAAGCAGACAAGCAATGAACAGGGAAGAGAAAGGATGGGACAATGGAGGAGGAGAAGAGCGAGAACACAGAAGAGGAGGGATAAAAAGGAGGAGGAGAGGATGAAAGGAGGACAGAGGAGGAAAAAAGAAAGTAGAGTTGGGAGGAGATGAGGAGAAGAGGAAAAGGAAGACAAAGGGGGAGTGGAGGAGACAGGAGATGAGGAGAAAAGGCAGACGAAGAGGAACATCACATAGAAGAGGAGGAAGAAGACAGGAGAGAAGAATAAGAGAAAGCGATAATGGAGGAAAAAGAGGAAAGGAAGGGTGGAGGAGGAGGAATGGAAGGAGCAAAGGAGAGAAAATGAGGCGAAGTCAAGCGTGTGTGAGTGTCTCGGTGGATTTCAGTGTTTGAAAGGAGGAGCAGCTATATTACCATACAGAGAGGAGGGAAGGATCTCTCCATATATTATTGATAGGAGGAGCGTGAACACCAAAGAGTGGAGCATCAAACAGTGTTTGAGCAGCTCCTCCACCCTCCAGAGTGTGTGCACGCCGGGGTGAAGCCCCCGCAGCTCCCCTGGGTCTCCTCATTTTAATGTCCCCACAACAAAGGGATGTAAGGAGCAAAGAGGAGCAGAGGGCCGAGAGAGCGGAGGATTACTCCACGTGTGACGCAACTGTCCTCAAGTCTTATTCAAATCCACGACGTGAAGATGAAATCTTAATGCGAACATCTCAGGAACATCTCTGACAGACGAGCCAGGGGCGTGAAATGGTGAAGGCTCTCCTCCTGAGGTCCCTCCTGGTCTCTCAGATAAATCCATGAATAAATAAAACATCGCATACACAAGTCAGCGCTCAGAGGAGCTTCACTGGGAGCAACGATCTCTCCTCCAGGAGCGCCGTGATCACGACTACACTCACAGTTAACAGCTGCCTGCAGCTGGAAGGTATCAAATATCTGATATTTATCCTCTTCAGCTGGGAGCCGGACGGTAGCATGTTTGTGAGGTATGAAACTGATATGGAACGTTAATGCCTTTTGTTCAGACTGTCCTTCGCATCAACATGACGGAGAGAAATGAATTATGTAGTAAGTAAGAAGATGCTGGAATGAATAAAAGGCTGAAAGGAGATCTTCTGCACGGTGTGGACAGCATGTGGTCTGCAGCAACGATCTGTTCATCTTTGAACTCATCAATATCTTCTGATGTGTGGTATCAGCAAACTCAGGCTTATGGACCATCTCAGTGACATCAGAGGCATAAAGAGGTTCGCTGACATTAATAACGCGCACAGAACAAAGACTGCGCTGCGCATCAGTCATTCCACATCAGTCACATTTCGTTTTCTACAGTTTAACACAGGATGCGTTTCAGTTTCTACCACAGAACTGTTGGAAATAATCTGCCTGAAATAAAGAAAAGCTGAATAGAGTACAACATTAGCATTTAGCATTCAGTGAAAGTTTAAATGGCTCAACCTGATCAAAAGCAAATAATAAAAACATGCTGCTGCTGCTGTATGACTGTGAATTTATGGTGAAAACGTACTTAAACCTTTGGAGAAAGGACCATGATGCATTTCAACAAACTGACATTCAGCTGCAGCCAACACGCTGAAGACAAGGACAAGACACGGTAACACAGACTCGACCAAAGGCTCTCAAACATAAAGACGTTTCAACAGAAATGACATCCGAATGGAGCTGACGCCGAATATAACATCAGATCAACCCGATAAGAATATTAATGGGTCGGAGTGTTTAATGCTGGCAGAGAAGTCAAGGTCAGATAAACTGAGTGCTGCGCTGCAAAGCTCAAGGACACAAACGTGAAGTGATCATACGAGGCAATAAAAGAGAAATAAAACAAATGTACCAATGCATTTCTGGAAGCTGATATGTTTGACTACGATTTGCAGTCAGGACCAAAACAGGGCGACAATATCAGCAGATACTGAACCGCACAAGAGCTAAAACACCAGAGAAGATTCCATCTAACCGGAGCTAAAACACCACTGAGTCAAAATACAGCCGAATGCTCAGCCGAAGCAGGGACACAGCATCAGTGGACACTGGACAAAGCCGAGCTGAAAAGCACATAAACAACAACAAACACTGGACACAAGTAGGCTTAAAATCTGATGACATACTGGACCAAACCAAGACCCAAGTCTTTGCAAACATGTGACCAGCTCGAGCCTGAAACCTCACACAGCAGACAAAGGCTCTGCAGTGTTTGTGCTTTGGATCCATTGAAAGCCTGTATGGAAACTCCAACAGGGTCTCAGCAGAGGCTCAGTCCACAGGGACTTGGCTCATGGATCGGAGGGTTGCTGGTTCAAGTCCAGCGTGGAGCAGTGAACTCACCCAGAAGCCCTCTGTGCTGCGTGGTGGAGCCCTCACTGTGACAGCTGCACATCGACTGCATGTGGAGATGAACGTCCCCAAAGACAAACAAAGGGAGTGTTTTTATTCACATAAATGAAGAGTTCGAGCTGTGAAACATGTCGTTCCTGAAAATAATCTCAATGTTTTCCTCCTCTTGACACTCAGTGAATAAAAACGTGTTGAATCCGCCGAGAAGCTTCAGGTCTGAAGACGAAAGTGAGAACGTTCCATTTTCAGGTCAGCGTTCGGTTCATTAGACCGCCTTCAGATTGTTGTCATCAGTCTAAGGCGAGAGTGACATCTACCAATTAAAAACACAAGAGGAAGGAGGAGGTTTCGCATCTTTGATAACTGAACTGTGATCTTTGAAGAGTGAGAAGAAGAGCTGATGACACATCTGACAGGCTGTAAATCAGTAAAGAAGCTACTTCTCACCCACATGTCAATCATTTCTAATCTTTACTTGCCTTCTAATCAGTGTCTTTAAAGTTAATGGAACAAATTAGGGACAAACATGCCACCGAGTCTGGGTTATCATGACAGGTGTTAGCGTGTAGCAGCTTGTTAGCTTCACTGGTTCACCAGCGATGCTCACATGGGGTCAGAAGAGTCTAGAACCAAATAAAACATGTGGATTCAATCTACCTGCTTTGAGCTACATGCTAAAGTCAGCATGCTAACACACTCACAACGGCAATGTGAGCATACACGATGTGTTGCGCTGGCACGGGGCTGATGGGAAGGCGGTTAGCTCTGGTGTTGACCTGCTGATGGCGGTGAAGGCATTAGACATCTTACAGCTGCTGCGAACGTCTGACTGTAAACACACCACAGTGAATGAAAGAGCAGCTGATTTCCTTCTTAGTATGCCGTGTGTGTGCACGTGTGAGTGCACGTGTGCGTGCACAAGACAGAGAGGATTAATGTGCATCTGTGTGCTTGTAATTGTGTATCTGCTACGATCAACTACAGTCGGCTACATTCAGCGAAACGACGCAGCGCTCGAGCTTGTTCCTGTTTAATTGTCCATTATAGGGGCCGCCATGTTTATGAAGACAAATACAGACACACGTGAAACAGGAACACAGCAAATAATTAAAGTTATTGATCGGAGGAGACGGGTAACAGGAGCTTTGCTGTGAATAAAAGGCCGGAGTGTTTACATCCTTAGGAGATGAACTGCTCTGCAGATATTCCATAATCTGTGTGTGTGCGTGTGTGTGTGTGTGTGTGTGTGTGTGTGCGCAAGCAGCAGGCGACAAACAGCCTAAAACAACATCAAACACACACTGAGGCTCGTCAGAGAAAAATGAAGCCCCACATCGAGGATAACCGATTAATTGTATTATTTATCAAGCGCCGTCCCAGCGCCTCCATCGCTGCCTTTCTGTGACATCAGCGTGTTTTAACCAGATTTGGGTTTTGGACTGACGGTCAAACAAAACGCTGGACGCCATCAGCTGTGAGTCCACCAGCTTTAAACATTTCCAAGAATAATGGATGAATCACAACAAGTTACATGAAAGTAATAATGCAGAGAAAACACAGAGAGCGGGCAGAGATGGAGGACATGACGGGAAGCTAAGTGTGCTGTGTTTATGTGCAAGCGCGTGTGTGTGTGTGTGTGTGTGTGCATAAAACGCTCTCATATGATTGTGTTGATTATCTTCGCCCGCTGATGTCTGCTCTCATATCTCCTTCACGGACGACTTGTCACAGGGAGTCTATTGTGTCAGCGGTGATTTGAAAGCTCAACCTATCTCCATACAATCAGCATGCACGCACACAAACACACACACACACACACACACACACACACACACACACACACACACACACACACACAGTCTGAAGCACCTGCTCGTGTAAATCAAAGCAACAAGCCGCCGCGGCCGCTGTGCGACGGGAAGAGGAAACAACGTGAAGGACGAACAGACACACACTCTGGCAGCTGTAATAAATCCTCCCACAGCCATTCCTCTTGTTTTTGTCTCTGCTGGACTCGCCGGGTCAAATCGATGCCTCGGTCCCACCAACTTTCATTTCATCTCAGATTGGTATTAATGGCAGTTTGGGGGGAAAACCAGACAGGAAGGCTCTCAGACAGCAGAAAACCACGACACCGATGAAGAATCCTGCCGTTTCCATCTGTGTGTTTTCTTCATAGATGGAGCGGTTTGACCCGAGGATGACGAGCGTAAACACAGGACTTCATCATCCGTCAGCGTCTGTGCGGCCTTCTCTCAAAAAAACCTTCACTTTGACTAACAGATCTGTGTTTTTGAGGCGTGTGAGCTGCCAAACACGGCAGAGGATTTCCAGGATTTCACAACTCTGGCGGCATCATTTTATTTTGGTCACGACGACCGTTAACATGTCACCTATCAGGACGGTGAGCGGCACACGTGGCACCAATAAATAAACAGAAACCTGATCTGATCTCTCATATTCTAATCGACTGGATAACCTCTACTACGCCTGATTCCTAAATTTAGCTTCCTCTCATCCACACTCTGAGCATCCAGAGAGGATATTAATTAACTCCAGAGCTGGCAGCGCGGTCGGCGCAGTCATGAAGTCTTCAAAGCAGATTAATGCTCTGACAGCGCTGAGTGACACTCGGCCGACGTTTCAAACTGCTTTTTGTGGCTTTTGCTGAAAATGAGGAAGTCTGGGTGACATCCAAGTTGGCGTCTAATTATCAAAATATTAATTAGAATCTATGGAGGCAGAGTTCAGCGCGTAGGAGGGCGGTGCGTCTTTCTGGTAATTAGGCTTTTGATGCACTGACTAGACGATGTGGAGATGAACGATGATGTAATGCAGCGAAAACTGTCGGTTTAAGAGGGGTGAGGGGTGAGAGAGCATGAGGGAGGCTGGGGGGGGCTGGGTCTGGTTAGATTACTGTGGATCTCTGGTCTGTGTGACTGATTGTGGGTATTGTTAGTGGGTAAGTCTCCAGGAAATGAATGGAAGTGTATGGAATGTCCCCACAAATGATGGAAACATGAGTGAGTGTGAGTGTGTGTGTGTGTGTGTGTGTGTGTGTGTGTGTGTGTGTGTGTGTGTGTGTGTGTGTGTGTATGTGTGTGTGTGTGTGTATTTGTGTTAGTGTGTGCACAAGAGCAACAGAATATATGTGTATCTATGAAAGCTTGTAATCTCCACATTTGCCTGTATAAGCTTTTCAACTGCACAAAACTGCCACCGTCAATGTTTTACCACACACACACACACACACACACACACACACACACACACACACACACACACACACACACACACACACACACACACACACACACACACACACACACACACACACACACACACACACAGCCATTAGCAGAGTGCGAGGTGCTGGCTGAGGTGTCAGACAGCCAGATGAGGTCTGAGCTGCTCTCGTGGCTTCCCGCCTCATTTCCATCCATTACCGAGGGACGAGGCTCAGAAAGCTCATTTGGCTCCATTAGAGGCCCGAGCGCTCCGTCCAATCACAGCAGCAAAATCAATCCACGCCTCAACGTTGCTCCTCACATCCGTCTCCGGGACGGGGTGAACGGATGAAGGTCAAACGTCCGAAGTGAAAAGTGACAAACGGATGGCGCGGCTGGTTGATAAAGGACCAGACGGGAAGTAAAGACGTCACGAGAGGCTGGCTAACAGGAGCTGTGACAGCATGAATGAGTGAGTGAGTGAGTGAGTGAGTGAGTGAGTGAGTGAGTGAGTGAGTGAGTGAGTGAGTAGATCAAGTAATCAACTTATAGATAAGCAAAACATTAAGTGAGCAAATGAATGAATGAATGAGTGAATCGGTGAAAGGCTAAGTTAGACAAACCAATAAGTGAGAGAGTGAGAGGATGAGTCAATAAAATAAATAAACTGAATGAATAAAAAAGTGTGAGTGAGTGAATTGGGATTGAGGGAGTGAATACTTGAATAAGCAAAAATGAATACATGAATGTTGGACTGAGAGAGTGAATAAATTAGTTCAACACTCGAGTGAGTGAGAGGATGAACGAAACAACGAATAAAGGCGCATCGGACCGAGAGAGTGAATGAAAAGGCGGCTGTGGGATGAATGGGTGAGGCGCGTCCTCTGCTCTGCAGTGGATCGTCTCCTCTCGAAGCGTCTGCTGAAGGCCGTCTTAAATATTCCATTACAGGAGCCATTAGGATAATTAGAACAGAGCCGCTGACTGTGAACGCTGCTTTCTGTTCCTCGCCGGATGAACATTTCATTCGCCTCCTCTGGCCTCATGTGACTCTGCTGAAAAATGGCACAGCGTGGAGAAACGCTAACCAGAGGAATGAATTTAAGGGAGGCATATTTCACGAAAGGCGGCGAGCGGCGGGGTGGAGGTTCAGCCGAGGTCCAGCAGCCAATGCAGAGGACACATGCGAGCTGTGTGGCACTAAGCCTGATGAAGAGGAGCAGAGCGAGGCTGCATTACAGATGTTTATCACACCTGATCTCAGCTGAGAGGAAGGACAATGAAAGGGATATTTGTGTTTGCTCACACACTCCTGTTCCTCTATGAGTTTGAAAGGTGGCAGCTAATAAATGTCAGATCTATGGAAAAACAGAAATAATGATTGTAGCTCTCGTACGAGCATGAACAGCACAGAGGAAGCATCCTCTCATTCTTCAGCCTGTGTCCGATGTGAATGAGTGAAAAGGGAAAGTCTAAACGTCCACGAGGACGCTCCATCTGCAGTGGGCCCAGTGAACGGCACCTTAATGGGAACTCTGGTGCAACTGGAACCTCAACAGCCCCACGTGAACAATGTTCACACATAACTGGAGTGATAGCAGTGTAGCAGTATTAGCACACCTTGACTGAGATCAGCTGGGTTTCTGGGACACCTTAAGGGAAAAAAAATAATTAGTTCCCAGTCAGAAACAGACAGTGAAAGAGCGCCAACATGGCCGACAGGGGTGGCAACATTAAACGAAGGCCAGCGGCGTCAAAAGCAAAAAGGGACCATCTGAAAGTCGTGAAGCGTTCATGGTGAAACTCTCTACGTGGCCCTGCGTCACATTTCCTTCCCTGGAAGAACGCCCTGCAGGGCGCTTCATCACCTTTTGACTTCACTGGGCCACGGTAGAGGCACTTCCTGTTTCATCTCCCACAGCAGCGCTGACGGGGGCACTCATGGAACACGTCGGCACTGAAAACAGTGATTTTACTTTATTTTCCCGCTCATAACCTTCCTTCATTTGGGATAACTGCACGCAGAAGTATGTTTACTGGTTTTTAACAAATATTTCAGCAGCAGAAGACTGCTGATGGGGGGGGGGGGGGGATGCTACAGTAATCTGCTGAGATCATGTGACCCCCCCAAACGGTCAGGAATCACCCTCTCAGGACCACAAACGTCCTCAGCAGCTCCACTTCCTGCTAAATGTCCGGCTGTGAGATCACCCTGACAGTGATTAATAATTAGTGAATTTGATGCTCATGAAGACATGAGGACAGTTTCTGAACCTTCTGTTTCACTTTGTCCTCTTAATGCTGTTCTCTCTTTATAACAAAGCTCTTCTTACGTTCTCGGCTTTATTTCACGTTCTTTTGCCTTTTTGAACCTTTTTTCTTCTAATTTAATTTTGTGTCTCTGGGATGACGATGACTAACGACAGAAACGTGTTGTTTGAGGTTTACAGTGGAGGAATACTGTAATGCGAGCAGAACGTAAGAAGACAAACAACAAAAGACAACAAAAAAATGAAAACTGTATGTATGCTACATATATCATAACACATGCAGTATATTGGAGAAATGGAAACAAACGGCTTTGCCCAGAAAGTAGAGTAAAGCAGGTTTTTCCAGCTCTTTAACACACTGCACATCACATCCTGTGTATGAGTGCAACCATCAGATACTGCTGCTCTCCTTCTGTAGACACTCGTCTTAAATATCCTCTCTTAATGTCCTAACAGATGACGTCCTCTCACTGGTCTCATCAGACATCACACAGACTCTTAATGGTGGAGAAGACCCAGGTCATGACTTCCCACTAAGAGACTCCAGTTAGTACTGGGCTTCAGTGAGACAAACGTACGAATAAATGCCTATTTAAGGCTGAGAATCCCCCCTCCCAGCTGAAGACAAAGGCAGCATTGGACGCTTAATTTCAGCTCATCCGTTCGGCCGGACATGCTGTTCATTATTAGCTGATTTGTGTTTTGGAGGAGGGGTTATTTTGTTCGGCACTAAGTGACACATCAACAGCTGTGGCGGCCATCGCTCCGAGAGGACAATAAACAAATAACAACTTGTGAAAATGTCAAATTAAGTCAGACCGGTTTCTACAAAGTGTCATTCAGACACATTCAAAACGTTTATAGCCATTTATAAAGAGGTGAGGGGTGGGTGGTGGGCCGTCTGAGGCGAGGCTGGAAGAGGAGTGAACGTCCGTTTCAAACCAGGCGCCACCGTCACATGTGCACCTGATTTTTCCTCCTCCTCCTCCTCCGGCAACATTTTTCCTCATTACACCCTCTTCCTCGTCACTCTTCCTCTGTATCTCCCGCTCTCTCTCCTCCTCTCCCATTCCGCCTGCACCTCGCTCGCCCTCTGCTCTTTCCCCTCAGTGTTTTTAATGAGCTCACTCGTCTCTCTCTGCAAATGAACAGCCGCCCCGCCAAATCTCAGTCTGAGGCAAAAACCTAAATAAGCTATGAACTCATTTTCACCCAACACACACACACACACACACACACACACACACACACACACACACACACACACACACACACACACACACACACACACACACAAAAGTGCTGCTGAAGGTAAGTGTTAATAAAATTGTGTTTTCTGGCTTAGTTTGGCAGAGATGCTGAAATTGAAACACACCTTCACCTTAGTGTGTATCGTCATGTTGTGAACACATGACTCAGTGAGCTCATCCCTTCATGTCCCTCCATCAGTCCTCCTGAGCGTGGACCATCCAGTCCATAGACCATCGAGCCCTCACCTCGCCTTCCTTCCATCCATTTCAATCCCTCTGTCCCTTCTTTGATCCCTCAGACGGCGCTCCTCATTCTTTTCACTCCTTTTGATCCACCATAAGCCCCTTCTCACCACAGCTGACCCCTCCATTATTTCTAATTGCTGCTCATGCTTCCACCCCATCATGGCCCCTCTTTGAGTCCTCCTGACTCACTGTTTTTACTTACTGTTTGTACCCTCTATTGCCCACCTGGACCCCTTCAGTTCTTTATACCCGGGTCATCAGGGCTCACTCATTCCTCCATCTTCCTGTACATCCCTCCTTTACCCATTTGACCTTTCCATCGTTCTTTTAAACGCATGTCAAACCCCTTTACACCCGTTTAGCATCCCTCTTCTGTCATCTCTTTAATCCTTCAACAGTCACTCTCACCACATACCCATCTCCCTTTATACCCCTCTAACAACCATTTATAACCATTAGCCACTCCCTCAACCCCTCTCTCTACTTCCATACCCTTCTATCTTCCCTTTGACCCTCCTATGGTCTCCTTACACCCTTCCATCATTCCTTTCTACTCCACTACCCTCCTTTATATCCTCCCTCTGTACCCTTCTACAGTCCTGTTGCGCCATTCTTGCTTCCCATTATTCCCCTTTAAATCCCTTTAATCCCCCAATAAGTCGCTTATCACTTCTAGCACTCGTTTCTACCCCTAACAACACTTTCTAGCCCTCTTCCATCCCTCTCTCAGCCTGTATACCCTTTAATCATCCCTTTGTACCCCCCTGGTATTCCTTTAAATCAATCTCAGGATTTACCATTCCTCTTTACCCCATCATCATTTCATCTCTCATGGTTTTTAAGTCTCTATCATCCATGTCACCCCTTTTAAGTCCCCCTTTAGCCGGTCCTTTTCAAGCCTTTATCATCCCTTCATACCTCTCTGTCGACCTCTTCACCCTTCCATCAGTCACTTTCAAGCATTTATCAGTTATTCCTTTAACCACTATCATCTTCATACTCCTCTATCAGCCACCTACGCTCTTCTATCAGCCCTTTGACCTCTCAACAGGCCATTTTCAGACCCTTTATCTTCCTCCTGACCGCTCTATCAGCCCTTCTCACCCTTTCACGTGTCCTCTCACCCCTGTTTCATCCCTCGTTTCCACAGCTCGATCCACAGCTCAGGTAACCGGTGGAGGAAGTGTTTGCTCTGGGCTCTGACAGATGGTCGGATGAGGACATGAAACGGGGAAAACAAATCGCGCTCCTCTGCTGCTCACCAGCTGAAGCGCTGTAATGAGCTGCTGACAACAAGGCCACCGAAGCTGATTATATAAGCAAACCCATGTAACCAGGCTACTGTGTTAGGCCTAAAAATAGCAGCGGTGCCAGAGTGAAAGCACCTCCTCAGAGGCGGAGGAGAGAGGTGTGCATCCCTCTGAAACTGCACAACAAAGACGCGATTCTGAAATCATTCCTCGGACGGTTCTCGTGTTTTCTTCACTGGATGAAAACACGTTTGATCAAACGTCTCAGTGGCTTCACGTTTCTCTCTGATTCTTATTTCATTTCATCAATTTGTTTCTCATTTCCTGTTTCGCTGTTTGTTTTTCTCTCTTATCCTCCCTCCACTCACTCCTCTCTTCAATTTATCACCTTTCCTTTCTTTCCATACTTCCTCCTTCACTTCCTCCTTCCATTACTTCCTGTTTCTATTCTCCCTCCATTTTTCTCTTTTTGCTTATGTTACAAATTCAGTAAATCAGGTGCGCGACAGATGGAGCACACACTTCCTCCGTGTGTTTGTGTGAGCAGCGCAGAGTTCATCTGCAGCCCATCAGGAGAGCAGCAGGGTACTGGGAACACTGGTGTATCTCCATTATGTCTCCACACTGAGCGGCTGCTGAGGAAAACGATGATGATGGAACATAAAATATATATGTGTTATCATATCAGCGCGCGCACACCTTTCACAGTTGGTGACGAGTCATTTTCAAGGTGAATATTAAAGATTAGTATCAGCCGTGAAATGTTTGATAACAGCATGAACACACACGGCAAAGGAAACGCGCTCTCTGTGTATCTGGAGTCATTTGTAATTTGGATCAACCTCATTTCACGATTTTACAAAATATATACACACACACACATACGACAGCAGTGTGTGTAAATACAAAAACACTGAGCAGATAGAAGCACGCTGCTGCACAAACCGCAAGAGAGGATGTCAAGAAATCATCAGCTATACACTCTGAAAGGTTCAGGAAACCAGAGGAGATGAAGGACGCACGCACGCACGCACGCACGCACGCACGCACTGAATTCGCCTGCAGAGCTGCAACAATCAGTCAATCAATCGATCAGCTGATTAAAAAGAAAATTAACTGCCAGCTATTTTGATCATCAATAAATCATTTTTCAGGTAAAACTGTCAAACATTTGCTGACTCCAGCTTCTTAAAGTTAGATTTGCTGCTTTTCTTCAGCTTCTTCACTGTTGGTTGAACAAAAGAACGTCACTTTGGGCGCTGGGAACATTTTTTTTTTGGATATTTCATAAATGACTGATCGATTAATCACATTGGCAGATTAGCTTTAGCCCTATTCCCTAATAAACTGTGCATACTTGTGTTGTCCCAAACGATGGAAGCTGACAGTCTTTGCTCCTAAATCACAAGATTAGAGAAAGTCCATCAACCACCAACAAGCAGCCTGAGCACAACATTAAGGAACAAACATGGAAACTCGTGCTGTCTCAGACGTGACGGCAGCGTCCTCACAGTGTGACGTGCAGAGAGCCTCACAGACTGCTGTTATCACACTCTCCTCCCTCTGAACGCACCTTCATACCTGAATGACTGAGCGGGCTGTTTGCTGTTAAGACAAACCGACGCTGATGGGACACAGGATGTCAACATCCAGCATCCACCCTGACCTCCTCTGTAAGACGTCCTCTGGCACTGCAGCGCCATCATGCAGGAAAAGTCACATGACCACAAGTTACCTGTCAGGAAAACGCAGATCTAGCTCTTTTTATCCCCGAACGTTTTTGTGGAGCCTCCATGAAAGTCTCTCATGAATTGAGAATAGTTGTAACACCTTTCCTTCTCTTCCTCGCTTCTTCCTCCTCCTGCTGCTCTTTATTTCACAGCTCATCAGGTGACAACTTAATACGCTCAGCAGCGACACATTTTCTCCATGAAATGCTTCATTCTGTTAATATTTGCCATTAAATAACACTTAACATAAATAGTTTATGAATATGAACATTACTATTTCATTGGGATATGATGTTAATGCCATCCTCTCTTATTTGTCCTTCTCTGGCTCTTTAACTTTACTTTTTTTTTTAATTTCCTGTCATAATGGCTAATGTACGTTCCTCCATTCTGCCTGTGAGGCCTGCTGGAACCAGATGAGCTTTGCTGAGAAATCGTCACTTTTACCTCCTAAAGCTCCTCTCTGATGGGATTATTTCCTCCGGGGCGGAGGAGGAGAACTGTAATTATCACTCGATCTGTTTGTTAATTTTAATGTGATTCCATTTGACCAAATTATTCATCTGGGCTTCTGGTGGTCTGATCGCTCTGAAGCGTTTGAGGGGACTTCTGCTAATGTAAATGTGGCAGATGTACAATTTCAGCATCAATAAAACATCTGCACATTAACTTTGGGACAATGGTATAATTACTGTAAAATAACAAGACTGTCGCTGTGCCTTCAGCACCCTGTGAATTTTACATGGCCGTCTGAGGCAGGTTCAGAGGGAATCTGCAGGACTCCTTTCATGGCAGAAATCAGGAGGAGGGCGCTGTTCGCCCAGAGTGCACAGAGTTTACCTCCCACAGGACCATTAGCATGACCGTTAGAGACATTCACGTCATGGCAGCGAGCTCTCTGAGCCGGGCGTCGCTCAGGAAGTTTTACCTTTGGCGCTACGACCAGTCAGAACACGCTGGATCGAGACATTTTAAGGTGTGTGGCGTTGAAATCACGGTAAAATCACTGTAATTGACACAAAAATGATTTCTCTCTCTCCGGCAGAGGAAGATGAAATCTCCGTTCTCACTCATCCCTGTAAAGCTCAGGCTTGAGAGGTTTTCCAGACATCGATGAGCAAACAGCAGAACTACCTGCATCACTGAGCAACACCTGAGCTCAGCTCGCAGGTCTGGGAGCTGGTTTTATGTTCTTGGAGGATTTTGGGGGGTTGAATGAGAACACGTCTGTGTGTCTACTCAGCTTTCATTTCAGCTCCTTTGTATGTCGGTGGCAGTCAGCATTGAGCAGAAAACACGATGCTTCACAGACGTGTGCAGACCGGAGTGACGGCTGTTAACGGCTGACGTTCGTGCCTTTACTCCACTTCTGTATCAACGCCAGCCAATTAAAAAAGGGTTAATTCTGCCTTTTCTGTCTTTTATTCATGCACACAGAGCCAGACGCCACAGAGAGACGCTGTTTGTGTGTAAGTTCATGGTGTTTTTGGAAAGTAAGAGTGTCTGCAGGTGTTCAGCTGCACAGACTGCAGCAGATCCACACGAGTCTACTGCTGCCAATCTAACAACCACCAGAGGAATAAAATATTTAACAGGAGTCAGAAAAACCCAAAATTTGTAGTGTAAACTTCCTCTCAGAGTACACATCATTTCTCCTCCTCCTCCTCCCTCTTCATTTTCCCACTCCCTCACTCAGCGCCTCTTTCCATCCCGATTCTCTCGCTGTGACCCTGAAATGAACAGTAAAGCGCTTCAGACAGATGAGACCACAGCGACGGGAAATGGAACTGAAATGTTATGGAGTCAAATTTAGAGGCGAGAGGAGGCAAGACAGGAGGAAAGGAAAGGAAGGAAGAGGAGGAGAAATGAGGAGGTCAGGAAAGAGAAGAGGCAGGAGGAAATACAAGGAAAAGGAAAAGGAACAAGAGGAAGGAAAGAGGGAGAGGGACAGTGATGATCGTTGGAACAGTGTAGTGTGTTTTAGGAGGATAAAATTCCTGTTTTTCTGAATGGAGTCTGGTGGTTTTGGTGTCTTGTGTGAGTAAGTTTAGGAAAGTTTTGCTAATGTGAGGTGGCAGTGATGCTCGTTTTAGTTTAATATTGATCCAGAAAACATCTTGTGCTCCAATATTTAATCCTGTTCTCCAAACTTTTTCAAGTGCTTTCATGATGGAGGCATGAACATGAACCAGGCTTTAGATGCTACAGGCAGATGTTTGCACTTTTCTGGTGGATATTTTAGTGAACATGAACATTCAGACGTATCTGCAGTTTCACATCACTCGTACAGAATGTGATTTCTAGGAAACGTGGTTGTTTTGGAACGCACTAACAAGCAACATCTTTCTGTGGTTTAGGTCTGGAGACGGCACCATCCTGCACAAAGTCGGGCTGGTTGGTCGAGTCGTGGGCTTCGTCAGGTCGCCTCATAAAGAGCAGACATCCAGTTTTTGATGACGGAGGAGAAAAGAAACCGTCCGTAACAGCCTCCGCCGCCTCGCCTCGTCTCCGCCAGGTAACTTTGTGTTTGCAGAAAACAATTCTGAGTGATGTGACCAATAATATGTGTCCGACCTGACAAAGGTTTGGAGAAAACAGAAAGCCGGTGGTGATTTTTGGGTCTCAATAATGAGCCGGTGTCTGTGGTCATCACTCGCTTGCTCGGGCCAAAAACAGCTTTTCCCATCTAACCTCGCTTCCCACCTTTCACAAAAGCCGTCGGCACACCGTCGCTCTGAAGCTGTGAGAGTAATCATATGTGTGAAAGCGGTTCGGATGGCGCTGGCTGCCTCGATAGATGAATAAAAACAGCGTGATGGAGGAAGAGAGGGTGAAGCTTCACACCCGGCTGCTAATGGGGAGATGCTGTCTGCAGGAAACCATCAAAACTGTCTGTGTTTGTTGTCAGAGGTGGATTTCGCGCTGAATATTTGGCGGGTTTCCTCCTGGGAGGAGATTTCGGGAACGTCGGGGGAATTGCAGAGATGTTCTGCAGACGTAGAAGGTCGGAAAGCTTCACAGATGTATGAGGCGAGTCAGGGAATATCAAATGCACCGTGTGGCTGACAGGTTTGTTCAGATGTTTGTTGTATTACAGCGTTCAGCTGTTTTTTTTTCTCGTTTCCACATGTCCAAACCTGACAGCACAGCTGTTCAGAGCTTTTTCTTCAGGTGAACATTGGGAAGAACATGGAAGGTCTTGCTAGCTAACACTAAACCTGTGCTCAGTAGGATTTCATCAGCGGGTCATGACCCAGATACACTCCAACAGAAATAACAGAATACAGACAGAGAACAACAAAGATATATTAATATAGCCCTGGATCTTATGGCTGTCCGTTCTATGACGCCCTATTACGGCCACCATAGGTGGAAAAAAGTACTAATTTTAGCCCAGAAGCATTTGGACGCTGTTGTGAATCGGGCCTGTTCCAAAGAAAACAGCACACTGATGTGGAGGTGATGGCTTTTGTGCATCAGGACCTACAGATGAAAGGATAACGCTGCTTCCATCTATGGGCAAATTCTTCAAAGTCTGGATGCTCGTAGTGGTACGGCAAGCGTGGGCACAACACACGGCTTCACCCGTGGTGCCGCGAGGTTGATCTGACCTCGTAAAGTGAAGCCATGAGGCTCCGCTGCTTCGCTTCTGTTTGACGAGGCGAGGCCAGGTTCCAACACTGCTTCAGCCTTTCAGCCTTTGCTCACTTCCTGTCACCGTTTCAGGAATAACAGGCCACTTTTTCTAAAGCTCTAAAACTTAAAACTTCTTCCTGATTTTTTGGACCCGTCGCTCCTGTGAATTGAACACTGAGATGTGTATTTTATTTGTGAGACCAATTAGTCACTACTTTGAGATTTCTGGCCAAGACAACAAGATGTTCAGCCAATGACAACACACCAAAGCTCTAAACCCACAAAACATGTAGGCAGAAAACCAGTTTTACTTTGTGGACATGAAACATTAACGAGCTATTGTCACCATCTTGACGCCCCACCACCAATAATTACTTCAGTTTTTGTGCTGCTAATAATTCTGTAAATTAGGTTTTACTCATCCAAACAGTGAGCTGATAATCCAGGAAAGAAACACATTTTTGATTCCTTATTATTTTATTTATTCAGTCAGAAGTGGCACTTTGAACATACCTGGCTCTCCTGATCAAAAGCCTCACATCCAGCAGTTTGTTGGATGCGACTTGAAGTGTTTTCAGACGCAGTGGGGTGAGATCGAGTGCATTTCAGCAGCACACAAAGACTGGAGCTAGAAACGTCAAAGGACCCTGTTTTAACTTCCCCAAAGGCAGGTAACGAACCGCGGATAAAGACAGAGGCACAGCGGAGGATTTCTGCTGCCACATGTGGGTCAAGTGAAGTTCTTTCTAACCCTGAACCTGCGCTGGGCCTCGCGGCCGCGGCTCAGGGTTGAGGGCAGAAGCAGCAGCTGCCTTCACTGATCCTGAGCAAAGGTTATCTGCTCATTTGCTTTGTTGATACGGATAAAAATCCAAGGCCGCCACGCTTTGCACAGACGCACCATTGATCCTGAATGCTTTCATGATTATTGACTTTTCATGTTGTTAACCCCCCTATAAATTCAATTTGGGTTCCTTGCGGCTTGATGTTTACAGTGTAAAGGCTCCGGTGCACCTCCAGCACCTTACTCTCTACTTACCGTCTCTGTTATGTGAAGCACTCACTTGGTGCATGTGATTTATTTCCTAGAAACTGCTACTCCTGGATGAAAGGTGCAATATGAATAAAGTTTGTTATTATTGGCTTAAGCAGCACTCAGTGGTTTGAATGTGATGAACATTCATTTATATGTAAGTGTCCTCCACTGCAGATTTAATTACTTTAGAAAGAAGTATCCTCACCAGGCCAAGGCTAAGCTACAGCCACGCTAACGGCTCTTTGCAGCTTAATCAGGCAGAGCTTTGAGCTAAATGCTAACATCAGGCCACTGAGATGCTCTCAGTGACAACACTAATGTTTAGGGGTACACTGTTTACCACTGTCACCTTAGTTTTGCATGCTAACTTCTGACTAGCACTGAGCAAAAAGGTATTTGGTCATTTGAGGTGTGTGCTGCGTCAGTGAGTCTCAGGGTGTGTTAGCTGGTCACAGGCAAGACTATGTGCTTCTTTATGTTCGTACATTTATGATCTCTGATGTGTGTGTGCATGTGATGGGAGCTGTGGATATCAGATGTATTCATACAGTCACTGAGTTGACCTCTTCTTGTATCATGTCTGTGTATTTCATGTACCCAGGCTTATTTTCCACCTACCAGAGTCGGAGAGCTCACTGGATTTCAGCCTGGTCACTCGTTAAATGTACATAAATGCAAACGCTGACCTTCTTAAACAAACTGTGGCTTCCAGCCAGCAGCAACTAGAGTACTGCAGCAACAAAAACACAACAAACAGCAAGACCTGCTGACAGTTAACAGCATGACAGAACACACGCTGGAAGATTTCCAGACTCTCTGTGAACTTTTCCATTTCAGCTTCCCAGGAGGCCCGGCAACTCTCTGGACTCTGTTTAGAGAATCTGACTAACCTGCCAAGAAACAAGCAACCTGAAGCAAAGCTGGAGTGGAGGTCTGAAGGTAATGCTAACCTGCATTAGCATGACTAACTTGTGAGCTTGCTGACTGGGACGAGCCATCTATCGTACTGATCTCAGGCCAGTCCTGCTGGAAAAACTGCTGCCTGCAACCATCCAAACAGACTTCTGAGTCGAGGACGGACAGTTTTGCACAATGTTGATTCAGCTCTGTTATCTCGTGATTAAATGCCGGGGCAACGACGCAGCTCAGTTCCATGTTTCTACAGAAAGACGAGGTGGAGCAACATTCCCGCCTTGAGCAGACAGGACAAAGGGGACTATGGAGGATCGCAGAACCAGAACGCTACTCTGAAATTAGCACGACCCAAAATGTCATCCAGTCGAAAAAATCCCAGAACACATTTCAGGGAGTCGAATAGTACGTCAGGGTCAGGCAGGAGTAAGTGCAGCATCGCTGGGGCCATTTAGAGCTAAACGCTTCCCAAAAAACATCAAGAAAAACTCTCTTCATCTGTTATGTAAGAGCTTTGTGCAGAAGAAGTCTTCCTCCTCTAAAGAAACGGGTCAAGAGCCCTGACTCCCAAAAAAACCTCGCTTACCTCAAAACCCGTTTGGATGCGCTTGGTTTACCTCGTTATGCTCCGTCAGCAGCCGGGGGGGGCGGGCGGGCAGGGCTGGGCTCTCCCTGCCAGGATGTCTCCATTTAGGGGAACCAGATGAGGCAAATGAAGCGCACCTGAAGCAGGTGACAGGTCGTCAGAGGGTTTATGGGTGAATATCTGCTGTGCTCACGACCAGGTCCACACAGGGTTTCTCTGTTTTTCCCATTTTCTGCCTCTTTTTCACATCTTCAGCTTCACTCTCCGTCTCTCTCCGCTGCATCGATCCTGACTCAGCAGTGTTTCTCAGGCTAATAACAGAACCAGCCAGTCAAATTAATTACTGTTGGCCCTGCAGCGCTCGCACCTCCGACACACACACACACACACACACGCACGCACGCACACACACGGGGGTGGGGGGGGGGGTATCTGGGCGCTCAGGCGGCTGAGGAGGCAAACCCAGACAACTGAGGCGACTGAACTGAATGAGACTGCAGCCTTTGCTTTTCCCTTTGGAGCCTTAAACGACGAACCCTAAAACCACTGAGACAGCATCACCTCCAGATGTTTCCAGCAGCTCCAGCAGAGCCTGAAAGCAGGAAATGATCTGAACTATCAGCAGCAAACGTCAGGCTTTGTGCTAAACTCTGTTAAAAAGGCGCTGAGGTTTCTCTGTGCTGGACGGAAATGTTGCTAAAAACATGCAAATGACAATCATGTCCTTCTGTTTGACCTTTGCTTTCCTGTAAATTTAATTCGCTGTAATCATGTTGGCGGCGTCTCTGAGGCGACCGCTGACTGAACGGTGGCGTCATGTGCTGTGAAGACACACACACTGATGTTCAGTCATGCATTAAACGCACCTCAACAAACACACAAACACACCCGCCCCCTCCACCGACAGCGTCCGGGATCAGATACAAGCAGCCACAGACCAAATTTAGGCTTTGAAATAACTGGTTTGTTTTAGCTTTTTAGGATAATTCTTCACCGTTAGGGTTCAGAGCAGTTCATGTTTTGACGTAAACAAGAACTGGACTAATTTAACAATTAAACAAAACAATATTAGGTTTCATTTTAGGAGCTGAAGGAGGTTTCAGAGCTGAACTGACATCAGAAAGTCAGGACAGTCCACCCTCTGCTGCGTCACATTATCTTTTTATCAATCTCTTATTAGAAAATGACAAAGGACTCATTTCATTTGGTGAAGCTTCTTTTGTTCGATGGGTTTCTTTCTTTGACGTCAGCTGCTCGTCCACTTTTTGTTTTCGCTGAGATCTCCGTTCTTATCGTCCTCTGGCCGTCACTAAGAGAATAAAATGCTCCACTTTTCCATTTCACATCAGTGTTTGACTCCTCTCTCCCGGCGATCTGGGTTGTAATCTGGCTCGTCTGGAGCTGCTCGACTCGTTAAGCTGAAAGAAGACAAATCTATCAGCTCACTTCACTCACATTAACCAGCTGGCTGATGTAAGCCCGGGCAACAACTCGTATTGTGTAACTCGCCCATAAACAACCAGAGTTTGATCCAATGGGCCTCCTCAGCTCTGACTGACGGGTGAGAGGTTAGAGGCAAAACGTTTCTACAAACAAGTCCGGCTGGCCCACATTCAACCCTCCTCAGATAAGCGTGAGTGAAGGAGCCGTTTGAAACTCAGAGCAGCGACGTGAGAGGAGCTGCAGGTTCAGAAAGCGTATTTTATCACCGTACGTTCCTTCTTTTTTTTTACTTCTTCTTGATGTTTCTCGGCATACAATCTCAGGGGCCTCCTGGAGAGCAGAAGCACTCTGCAGGTTTCAGTTTAAAGAAACTCTCGGCACAGCGTGACTCCAGGAGGTCCTGATAGCTGCTGAGGCAAGAATCAGAGAGCATCTGTACAGTGTGATGTCAGCACACAGTGTGGACGGTGCGGATGCAGTCTGATAAATCCAGGCCTGTTGGAAGCTTTGCAGAACGTTGCCTGACCTTTCACTAAAACCCGCCTCCTGTGTTTGTCGGCTCGTCTCGCTGAAGGAAGGCTTTATTATCGCGGACCTGTGCTCGGAAACCGAGCCGCAGCTCCCGGCAGCGACATCCGGATGAGTTAAAGTTTGAAGCTGAAGAAAGTTTGCAGACCTCGGGTTGCCAGAACTCTCTCGGATGAAACAGCAGCGCCTGAAGCTCGAGCAGAAGGAGAGTTTTAAGGACGGGCGCTGCCAGCCTGCCAGCAATGTGACAATAATATCCCCACTTCACACGTCTGTGATGGCACTGATGCACAAACGTACTGGTACTGGTGTGTGTACAGACAACACGAGCAGCTCCAACCGAGCTACAGACACTGAACCTTGGATATCCCCCCCCCCCACATTAACCCTTCAAGGATATAAATAGTGTTTTGTGCACTTGTGTGCGTGGGTGATAGATGGCGGTTGTGATGATGTCGGGCGGTGTCCTGGGTCCATCCAGAGGACAGTGAGTGACGATTGCTGTGCTTTCACAGCGGGATAATGACATTAATATGCTGTTTTTTAGGGGATAATTGCACTAAGTGTTCCGCTTCAAAACAAAATTTAACCGTCTGCTTTGCTGCAGTGGTGCTGGCGTGACATTAGCTCCAAACACACGCCCCTGTCCAATCATCTGCAGATGTTCTCTCATGAAAAATGAAATATCTGATGGTGGCGTTCAGGTGAATTCAGTTGAAGCTGCTCTGTTCACTGTGTACTCATTATTCTTTCAGTGAGGTAATTAATGATTTTTTAGCAGCACTGGTGGTGTGACTCCAGGGATGATGAACGTCTGCTGAAATACATCAGCGAGTGGAAGGACTGCGTGACTTCATGGTTCAGAGGAGGAGCATGGGTGACTTTGGTGATCACCTGACTTTTCATGGAGCGCCATCAAGAGGTGGAAGATCCCAGGTGTGCAACACTTCATCGTTCACACCATAAATAACTGATTTAAGACAGAACGGGGCGATTCCAATGAAGCCGATGGGATGATTTGCTTTGATTGGATGTGAAATCTTCCCCTTGTGCAAAAACACCAAGTGAAGAAGAAGAAAACGGAGAAAGAAACGAGTCAAACTGCAGAAACACAGCGGCGACGAGCACTCAGCAACAAAGGTGTCGCTTAAATTTCTCAGAAGTGAAAATAATCAGGACGGCTCCTTTAAAAGCTGCCTGCTTCTTCTCCTCAGAGGCACAGCAACCTGAAACTAAACTTTTATTTTCCCGTTTCAACCATTTAGCTCATTTCCAGAGCGACCTGGAAGGCGTGCCGCGGCGAGGTACGCTCCGCTTCCTGGGAGAACGTCTCAGGCTGCCGCGCCGCCGTGTCCCCGGGACGATCGAGTAGAGGAGGAGCCGGTGGGAAGAGAAATAAAACATGAGATACATGAGAGGATGAGGGAATTTCTAAGTGATGAGACCAAATTAGAGCGAGTTGATGGGGAGGACAGACACATGGGGTGCGATTGGGTTGGGAGAAGGTGAACTAAGGTACAGCACTTCTCTTTTTTGGAGAGTTTTCAGCCTGTTCTGTTCTGACGAGAGTCCAACTTTGGAATCCAACTTCTGGGTCGAGCTTCATTAGGCTTCGTGAGCAGTTCAGGGACATCGAATCTCTGAACTTGAATGTGCACCTCAGAGTCCCCCGTGAGATGTCTGACATGAAAACTTCATCATCCACTTAGTTTCTGGAGAGAAAGCGGAGGAATGAGTGATGGCTGAAAATCTATTATTTAATCCCTGTGGTGGATTATTAAAGGAGAATCCCAGTTAATTATAACTTTGGTATAATTTGGTTTCAGTGATTGTTTTTGTCAGTCAAGAGAATAAAGTTCTGAGACCTGGAGGCACGGCAGCATCAGGAACAACACATCGACACCTCAGCTCAGATTACCTAAACCAGCAACAATCCCTCACAGCAGAATAAGTGCGTGGGCAGATCTTCAGTCGGTCTGAGCTGAAGGAGGAAGTGTGACGGTTCAGTCTGGCTCATATTTTCACTGCTAACCTTCTTCTCCAAAGACCAAACGTCTGTGTTTGCTCCTGTTTATGAAGCAGTCAGACATCTTTTAACGGCATCGCCGTGTTTCCCAGACCTCAGATACTAACTTTAAAAAGTCAATATTTCTGACTGAAATGATGGATGAAGATGTGAAAAGAGGTCTCAGTTGGTGTGAAAGTGGAATTTCCCTTTAAATCTTTAGTCGTTATCTAAAAATGGAGAATATCAATGAATCACTTGGTGTAATATAAAGATGTTTGTCTCAATAAATTCGGTGAAATAATGACGTGAATCACTAACGAGCCGAACACTCAGCACTGACAGCTGTCCAAACTTTTAGTCTGATATTTCTATTCTTCCATAAATCCTCCAGCAGACAAACCATAACTGCACAGCTTACAGAGCGGAGGGAGCCATCACAGCTGAACATCAGTGGAAAACGTCTCTAACGTCTCTGGTGTGTGTGTTTGTGTGGAAGCGTGCTGCATGAGGCGTGTTAGACTAATGTGACTGAGGCAAAGAAAGATAATGACAACAATGTGCCCCCCCCCCCCCCCCCAGCAGAGAGGATAAGATTACATTTGTGTAAAATTACGACGCCTCCTAATTGTATCAATGGATGATATTTGTCATGGTGGAGTTAATGGGTTTTGGTTTTCCAATTAGAGACTGTTAATGAAGCTCCACAGCTGAAGCGCGTGGTGGAAACGGCTGTTTGAGAGGTGACACGTCTTCAAGAGCGTCTGCCGTAGACACACCCAGAAATAAAGACGTAAATGACCAATAATCCCTCATTTTGGGCCTCCAGAGTCAAACTTTTACTTTATATTTGATTAACGTTTGAGCTCCAGCTCGTTAACAGCAGTCAGACAAACCTTGAACTGAAACCAACAAATAGACCGATCCCGAGTGACTGAAGAAGAGGACCAGTGTCAGGCCGCTATGACGAAGGTGGACTTTGGTTGCACTGGACCTTCGTCCTGACGAGGTTAACATCATCAAACAGTCTCAGTTTGCTCAGTCTGAGGCTGGTCTGGGTTAAGAACATCACTGTTATGTGACTTATGTGAGTTATAATAAGTCAATGTCCACATGGACAGCGGTCTCCTGTGTCTGTTTGACACCTTACACCACGTACAGACTGTCTTGCTCTTCAAACTACATCACCTCACTTCCTCCTTTGCTTCGTCATAATTACCGCAGCCACTAGAGGTCGCCACCTACAATAAACGGAAATACGGTTTGTAATGACCTGCTCCCACGGACGGACTATACATCCATTTTTCTGGTGAGGACAAGCTGCCGATGTGCAAACTGATAACCTTTTTGGGAAAACAAATGAGCCAATCAGAGCTTTGTAGGTGGGATTTACAAAAAGGAGGTGAGCTTCCTGTGTCAGAGCCTGAAACGTGTGTGTGTGTGTCGGTTGACTTACAGAAACACTGACGGCCTGTCATCCTGCAGGCTGCGTCACAGCTGCAGCGCTGTGACTGGATGGATCTGGCTTTCTGTGTCCTCTGTCACTTCACATGGCTGATTTTATTCCCCGGCCATGTATGCAAGTGTAAAGTAACAGCATAGCAGCACACTGCAAGATCACAGTATCAGCCTGTGTGTGTGTGTGTGTGTCTGTGTGTGTGTGTGTGCCAGGCCGGCAGCTGACTGAGACGACCGTCCCGTCGACGCTTTGTCTCGACTGATTTGTCCTCTTTGCGTTAATACTTCCAGCTCGTCTGCACGCCGTCACGTTTCCTGCCCGCTGGCTCAAAAACACGGAGCTGCTGCGCGTCGAGGCGGCTGCGAGGCGCTGATATGAGATTAAAACCTGATACCTGAAGCAGGGTAAACATAAGCGGCATCTTGGAGGAGAAATGAACATGGAGTGTCACTCGTTCAGGCGATCAGCCTCACCATCAGAGGGAGGGAGAGGCCGCGAGGAGACAGAGAGATGATGTCTTACAGTGAGGGCGAGCAAATCCAAGCTCTCCCAGAAAAACTACAGCTACAACAAAGCTTTACTCATTTCTAAATGTGTCAAGCTGCTGCATATCATAAAATGATATGATGTCAATGAACAGCAGAGAAAACGGCGAGGTGAAGCCTTCAGGGGTCACTCTGCCCCAAAGTTATACAAGCCACATCTGTGGTAGAAAACGTGAAGCATCCAGAGAAAACGGCTTTCAGAAGCAGCTTCAGAGGCTATAAAACAAACTCTGTAGAGATGCTCAAATGAGGTGAGAGTTATGTTTGTGGTTTTACAAGCCAGCAGTTCAGTTTAAAGCTTTTCACATCGCCCAGGTTCAATTTCACTTTACTGTGTTAGCTGCAGCGCTCATATTGTTACCTGGAGTTTATTGTAGGAGGTTTAAATGCAAACATTTGTCTATTATAGAGTCAATTTCTAGTACGGATCCCAGGAAGAATAGCTTTTGTCAAGGTGACAACCGCTGGGGACCCAAATAAACAAGAAAACACAATGGAAGGTACTGTTTGGGGGGAGGAGGAGGAGGAGGAGGAGGAGGAGGAGGAGGAGGAGGAGGTGAGGGTGGAGACTAGACAGAGAGGAGGGGGAGAGAGGAAGTGAAATGAGTGAGAGGCAAGGAAGTGAGGAGGGTGGAGGAGGAAAAGAGGTGGATGTTCAGAAGAGGGAATGAATTCAGGGGAAATGTGGAGATGAAACTAGAGAGAGGAGCAGCTGATGAAGGAGGGCGGAGGCCATGGTAGGAGATGAAAGGAGAGGACACCACACTGCGAGGAAAGTCTTTGGGATCGTGGGTATTTCTGTCTTTCCACATCTTCATCTTCAGGCCGACCTCCGTCTCACACACACTCCTGACGGCCCACATCCCTCCCGCTCCTGTTCACTACCTTAATCTTGGTTTTTGGCGAGGCCGGCGCTCGCCATTTCCATAATTCCTGTGATAGTGCAGAGGGGGAGGAAATGTGGAATTGAAAGAAGGGGGAAGGTAATCTGGAACGCGAGCGGCTGCTCATCTGTCAAGATTACAGCTCGGAAATCCTGTGAAATTCGTTTTTATCTCTCACAGCGAAGCTAGACCTCCACCTTCTGCCGTGTAATTGGTTAAGTAAGAGCATTAGGTTTCAAAGGATGTGCTGTTGGTATGCAAGTCAGTGCTGCAGCAGAGGTGAGAAACCAGGTCACATGACATGGACTCACCAATCAGGATGAAGCTGAAAACTTGATGAAATCACGTGGTCAGCAGCAGCTTCTGTCCTGGCAGAGCAGGAACAAGCTCAGCGTTTCCTCTTTAGCTTTCATTTCACTTCAGATGATTCCACAGTTGAAAGCAGAGCGCTGAGAAGCTGATGGAGCTCGAGGTTCAGCTCTGAGAGGTAGCTAATGTCCACCATGACGGTCAAATCACACAGACACTATCACTGAGTTTCCACGTGAGGTTTTCCTTCAGCTCTGTGAATTATTCCAGAAAAACTGACGCTGTGGAAAAGATTTCCTTTGTCTTGCAATACAAGGTTCTCCTTCATGAAGTCTCCTCCTGAAGGAGGTTTTAGCTTCTTAGCTGTTCGCTCACTCAGCATGAAACCTGCCTGCAGACCTCTGTCAGAATCAGGTCTGTGAAAGCTGCTTGTTGGTCATCCAGACGCCACTCTCGGGACGGATGAAACAGCCTTGTGAGCCGTGAACGGCCCGGAGGCTGTAGGTTTCCCACCCCTGTCTTCGAGGACAGCACCGCTGGACGTGGCCTTGCATACAGCTCATGCGTCTTCGCTGCTGGTCCTCGTGGTCCAGGTTCAGCCTCCCTCGCTCACATTATCACAAACTGAAAACAGCCCCTGAGGTCCCTGCAGGACTGAGCCTCATATCACTTTAATGAGGAGTTTCGAATTCTGTTTAATTACAACAACATTAGTCTGCAGACGTGAAGTTATTACTGTAGCACTTATTAATACGTCCTCAATCCATTTAGAAAAACTGCTTATAGTCATTTTGCTATGTTATTACGTTATATTACATTATCCCGAGTAGTTTCATTATCATTTACAACAGACTTAATTACATATAATTGATATCAAATGATATAAACACCACATTCTTAATATCTTACACACACACACACACACACACACACACACGCGCGCTGCCAGCCCCCTCATTAAGTCACATATAGGCAGACTCCCCCTTTATTTGCAATAACACAATTAGCAGCTGCGCTTGGTGGACGCTGGTCTATCTGTCAGTGTCAATGCTCATCTGTCAGCTGGAGGAGCCTCCTGGGACTGAAAACCCACGTCTCAAAGAAGAGGAAGATAGAGAGGAGGAGGAGGAGGAGGCTGAACAGAGTTATTCAGTCGGATGATTTACTGTAAAGAGAGAGGCCAAGTTCCACATGTGACGTGCTAACAGTGTGTGCTTTTTCTTCATTAAGTGTGTAAGACAGTATGTAAATTTGGCTGTGTGTGTGTGTGTGTGTGTGTGTGTGTGTGTGTGTGTGTGTGTGTGTGTGTGTGTGTGTGTGTGTGTGTGTGTGTGTGTGTGTGTGTGTGTGTGTGTGTGTGCGCGCGCGCGCGCGCGCGCGCGCGCGCGCGCGCGCGCGCGCGCGCGTGAGGGTGTCAGTTTCGAAGTGTTCACGCCTGCACACAACCATTAGCCACAGTGCGACTGCTATTTAGGCTTCACATCACGTACGCACAGAAGCAGACAGACATACAGACACACACACACACACACACACACACACACACACACACACACTGATAAAATTAACTGGCAGCCACACACACTTCTCACAGGCGGAAAATCCCATCCCGCCCCGCTGTGGCTTCTCCCTGTGTGACGCTGCTGAACACAGAGCCGAGGGCGAGCCGACGCTAATCCTGTTCAATTAAAATACCTTCAGTGTTCAAGAGGAGAGGCAGGAAGCAACTTAACTCTGCAAACAAACAGCATTTCTGACTTCATTTAGCGTGTGTGTGTGCCTGCGTGTGTGTGTGCGTGGGGGGTGGGGGGGGCTTTTCTTCCTGTGGACTGGCCAATCAGAGAAGATTCATGCAGAGGATGACAGCAGAGCGCCTCACTGATTGCTGGGAGTCTCTCTGAACCAAAAGAGCTTCTGTCAGAGCAGAGCAAACAGAGACAAACGTCCAGCGTCCGTCTTTGTCCACTAGAAAAGAAACCATCTGCGTTCATGTCCAGTAACAAAGGAGGACATAATGCCGTGTTCCCTGTCTCTGGTAGGTACGAGGTCAGGAGGGACGGATGACGCACGAAGCCTGCTCGTATCACATCCTGTTCATTCACTTTATTTTATCCCTCTGGAGCCTGAACAAACAGTCCTGATGAAGACGCTGGATTATTCAGAGGACATCGTTTCTGCTACTGGAGAAGTTTCAGTCAGGAGAATCAAACCCAACTACATTCACCTTCACTGTATTTAGAGCAGAGGCAAAAATACCCAAATCCAGACAGAATGAATCAATTCATTAGAAGAATATCCAGGTGACGGAGAAGACATCATCTTCGGGGGTTAATGTGGGTGAACTGACCCTTCACCTCATTTCAGCTGATAAATATGAACCAGGACCGGAGCTGACGTGGAAGCCTGCAGCTTTATCGAAGCACCCACGGCTCACTGTGTTTCCAATCATGGCTCTTTCTAAAAACCAGCACATGCACGACTCTTTCCTTGTTTCCTTTGTGGAACGTTGGTAAAGTGGAGCTGGGTAACACGGGGTCAGAGTAAACAGCGGAGGGACGCAACATGTACGAGACAAACTGTACGATCCGCGACAGTAATGGATGAATACAACACCAGCTACAAGCTCTCAGCCTCACTGTTCTTATCTGGAGTTTAACACTCAGAGGCAGCCAATTAAACTGCCTGCCTGCTTCCTCAAAATTAATGGACACAGCCCTGCCAACCAATGAGAATCGAGACTTTTCAGCAGCCATAGTACACAGTAATTTATCTTAAAATCACTGAAATGTGTTGGCCATCAGCTCAGATGTTATAACAAATAAACATCGTTAAATGCGATGTCTTTTGGACAATGTTTGGACATTAAATATCAGCATCCAGGGCTGAGAAAGAGCTGTTTTTTGTTGAATCGCCCTGCATGCTCAGCAGCCAATCGGCGGCTTCGACTGCAGCTCGTGTCAGCCTCTCCTGAGTGAGGGGCTGCGTTCAGCTCGCATCGCCACGCAGACGTTCAGGAGTGAAGCAGCGCTTAATGAGGTTTCTGAGGTTATTCGGAGAATATGACACAACGGTGACAAGCAAGAGTCCAACACTTCATTTCAGTGTTTTTCAAGTGTTGAACCAAGCGTCCACCCGTCGCTCGCCATCTTCAGCCCATCCAGCCGCCTTTTCCTGAGGCCGCTGCTCTCATCCTCTCATCCATCACTCACTCTTCTCTCCACCCTGCAGCTGCTTCTTTTCTCGTCTCTTTCAATCACGTTTCCTCCTCTGGCCACTCGTCCTTCGATCCTTTCCCTTCTCCCTCTTTTCTACACCATCTCCTCGGCATCAATCAGTCCTCTCCGTGTGGACTGGCGCTGAGGCTTCATTATACTCTTTCCCCTGCTCTCATATTTATTTCATAGCTAGCAGGCTTGGGAGGAAGCAGGCCCCCGCTGGCAAATGAAAGGGTGAATTTCCACATGCATTATTCTCACAGTGAGTCGCCGCGGGGTTCATCACGGCCCGAGACGCCTCACGGCGGCCAACATTGCACGGACGCAGCCTGCGAGCTTGCATATGGACACATGATGCACAGAAGAGTGCACGTTATGGACACGTGCAGCATACAGATAGCAGAGGTACGTCCGCGTCGCACAGGAATAAATCAAACGCCTATCAAAGACATAAACACACACATCTACAGGAGATATGGCGGCCTGTCTCTTCCCGGTCATGTTTCATATTCATGAGGTTTCAAACGTTCATTCAGATCAGATTTAAAGCTGCTCACTCCCATCTAACACACCACCTGAATTCAGATCCATGTTTTCTCCTGCTGTCTGTCACCTAACGAGCTGCTTGTCATCAGCACTCAAACGTTCAGGACTTCGCTGTGTAGACTTATTGTGCAGTAAATCACAGAGACGCAACCAACGAGGCTTTGAGGTGAGAATCTGAGAGGAAACTGATGGAACGATAAAATCATTTTACTCAAAGACGTTTGCCGAATTCCTCGAACTCCACTGACTTTAGTTCAACTTTACATCAACACTGACTTCCCCTTGTCTTAAAAATGGAAAGTTGAATTCTTAACATGTAAAACACATCCTTACTTAACCCTTACCTGCGGCTACGGTGGCTAATGCTAGCTAACACTGGCCAACATCGCCCGGTAGTTGCTGTTGTTTCTGCATTAGCTGCTGTTTGACAAAAGTTATAGAGATTCGATTTGAGCAGATTTCATGAGAAATGAGTCCAGATGAGCTTTTTACAACATTCATAAACCAGGTTCAGTCTCAGCTGAGTGTAAGATATCAGACATACTGCTGCAGCTAACAAGATGCTAATTCATCTTCTTATAGTTCGCATGATGTCACTCCTGTAACTGATCCAGAGCTGCTGTTCGGCGTTGACCTGATTGTACGGTGGCTGAGAGGGCTCAACAAGACATGCAGGCTTCCAGGTGTGTGACTTGCACTTGTCAAACTGATGAAGATGTTTCCTTCACTCTTGTGTTTTGTGTGTTTGCATGTGTCTTGTTAAGCTGCAGAGCGTTGAGCTCCCTCAGACTGCGTATGATTGGCTCACGGTCTGAGAGTCCACGGTGGACAACGAGAACAAGGTGTAAGAAAAGATAACCCACAAAGTCCAGAGCATCAATAAACACGTCAGACCGACGAGGACTGACTGAAAACAAACTCATGAAATGAAAAATATTTCACGTTTATTTAACGTCCCTCGAATGACAAACGGCACCAGAATGCAGCTTTAACTCATTTCTGTTAATTGATATTGAATTATGTTAACTCCTGTGTGTGTGCGCTCACACACACACACACACACACACACACACACACACACACACACACACACACACACACACACACACACACACACACACACACACACACACACACACACACACACAGCTGCCTGACAGCAGCTTTTCCTCCCTCAGCAGAACCAAACGTCTCACAGTTTTTAATGGAACAAATAACAGGCCGTCACGCCGGTTTGTCGCTGGGATATCTGCATGTAAAATGTTCTAACATCCGTGTAAAACGCCCGATTCCGCCGCTCTCTCTCCTCCATGATGGAACTTTTAAAGACCCTGTAAAAGGCCCGGCGTCCCTAACGAGCCAGAACGAAAAGCGAGAAGAAAGGCGAGGAGAGGAAAAGGCCACGGGTGAGCGGACCGAGTCCCTATTAACCTTGTAAATGATTCAGTCGGCCGGCGAGAAGATTGAAGCTCTGCCACTGTTTATTTAACAGACGGAGGATGATATTCAGAGTCAGAGGGGCTGTATGGATTCACAGAGTGCCCTTCAAGACGCCGCGGCTAACAGAGTATCGACAGGCCTCCAGAGCCAATTACCCATGTTAAAAACACACACACGCAAAGTTAAAGAAGCACCTGAAGGTAATAACACACACACACACACACACACACACACACACACACAGAAAGAAAATGACTGAAATGCATGAAAACAGAAACAGACATGAAGATGAGTGGAGGCACCAAAGCATGATAATTAGAAACACGTATGTGGGTGTGAACATGCTCACACAGAGCACACACACACAAACAGGCACGTTTACATGCACAGACACGGCGCCGGCCAGCACACGTGACCACACACACATCCATACAGAGACCTGGATCAATGGAGGATCCTATCAGCACAGCAACCGGTGTCACTAAGGTAACTAAATCCATAGTCTGGCTTCAGAGTAGAGATTTAGAGATCGTTTTAAAGCAGCTTTACACCTGAATTTACTTCAAAATGCATCAAAACGATGATATTAAATCTTCACTAACAGAATCTGGACGCTGCTCAGCTCAGCCGACACTGAACAGGCGAACAGGCTTTCAGATCAGCTGGAGTCCATTCAGATCAATCATCAAACTCGAAGCTTCCCTCTTTGTGAGCACTGTTTGTGCTCATGCCGCTGAGGTTAAAGGTCGGGGGTCAGAGGTTACATGTGGTAATAAAACGGTGTTAGCGTGATCCTTACCATTGATCGACTGATAGACTGGAAGCGCTCTGATTGACCTTTGATCCTTTGCCAGCTACAGTGCAGCGATATGATGTATTATGTATCATGACTGATCAATACCAATGCACCAATGTCAATGGACCGTCAAGGCGATCGATCCTGATGCAACAATTTGATTAGAAAGCACAGAATGATGCATGAGCGCTCGCCATGAAAACAGCAGTTCTGGTATTTGGCTCACGTCATTTTTTAACGTTTTGAGCAGCAGCCTGTCTGCATGTTCACAGCCCCGGAGCACAAGTTCACGTTATTTTGTCCATCTCAGAGAGCAGCTTAGCGTTTCATTTCCCAGCGCACCGCAAAAGTCTACTTCAACTTGTTAAGAGAAACAGTCTATCAGAGATATTCTGTCGCCTTATTTTACAGGTTTTTCTTTCATCTTCAGCTGTCAGACTTTTACCAAAACTCTCTGAGGATGTCAGACATCTGAGACTGATGAGCACCGTGCAGAGACGAAACCTGAACCGATCATACACAAAAGATCATTTCGGAAGTTCTGTTGCTGGAAAGTTTGCAGCTAAGTAGCCAACCCTGAACTCTTAAATGTAAGAGAGGTCTTGAACGAACCAACAGGCAGAAACTATTCCCGCACACAGATGTATTTAAAAAAAGAAATGTGTCTTACTTCTGTCTGCGATGGATTACCTGTCACATGCAAGTTTAAAGCGTCTGGAAACTGGTTTTTGATTTCCACGAGGTACTGAAGTGGACTCTAACCGCCGGGCTCTGCGGACAGGAAATCAATCTAAACTGTGAAGGTATTCCTCAGAAAACCGCCGCGGTGCTGTGGAGTATATGTGGTAGTGAAAGGTGTAAAACATGCAAAATAATTGGTCGGTCCATTAAATTCAAAAAATCCTTCACACACAAATCGGCCACAATGACATAAAACGTGAAACTGGTGTGAATTTGAGGCCGAAGCGGCTTCGTGTTTTTATCCTGATCGGACAGAATCCCTCATTTTAACCCTCATCAGCTTCACTGTGTTACTGCACAGACCTGAGGCATGTCTCCAAAATTTAAAGGATTTACAAGAGCTGTGAGAAACCTCGTGCTTTAAAATCCATTTTAAAGGTTTTCCCACCAAAACAGAATTGAAATCATGCAGGAAAAAGTCTGGAAACTGCCGAGATCACTAAATCTAAAGAGATCCAAAAGAAAAGTGAATGAGAGATTTCATCTGCACGTCAGCCTGTGTTTGCTCCACGGGACGAGCTGGCGTGAGCTCATTTTAATCTACTCATCCTCTCCATGAGAAGACGTGTCAGTCAGAACACGCCGCAAAAATGGAGAGAGGAAGAGGAGGGTGAGAGGGGAAGAGGAGGGCGAGAGAGGAAGAGGGCGAGAGAGGAAGAGGGGAGAATGTGTAGAAGAAGAAATGAGACTGTGTGTGTGTGTGTGTGTGTGTGTGTGTGTGTGTGTGTGTGTGTGTGTGTGTGTGTGTGTGTGTGTGTGTGTGTGTGTGTGCGTGCGAGTGCGTCAGGGTCAGATCCATTCACATGTCGGCAGTGAGATTTGAGGAGTTTCTGGAGGAAAAACTCAGCAACCAGAGAACAAAACCAAAAATGTGCTGTGAATTTTTTGTGCACATTTACATGGAGGGCCCTCAGAGAGGAGCTCGGACTGGGGATGTGCTCCAGGAACGGATCAGCGACTCAGCCCGAGTCCAGTCTGGAAACCAAAAATCCTAGATCCACTTATTCAACAGTCACCAACAAGTCCAGGATCTACTGATGCGTCCGTCATGCATGCTTTGATGCAGAAAGTCGAGTATGTTTGTACCCGAACCTGTTGAGACGGGTGGTAACACCTGATCTTATTCCAGGGTCTTAACCTGCATGTTAACCTATTGACAACCACTGACAGCTGATCAGTAATTCATGGGCGTCTCCGTTAACCAGAGAGCTCAAACAGGATGAGCGCTCCTTCCAGACATAATGGACTCTACTGTTTATGAACAGGCTTCCCCAGGGTCCTAAAGCCAGGGAGGTTTGTGTCACTTAAACAGTCGATCAGCACAAATCTACCAGGACAGAACAGCAGAGAGGATCAAAGCCCCTGCAGAGGAGGAGGCGTGTTCAGTTAGCTTACCTTCAGTGTCCGAGGAGGAGGAGGAGGAGGAGGAGGAGGAGGAGGAGGAGGAGCACCAGCCGGGGCAGCAGGGCAGCACCCAAAAAGAAAGACATTTTGTCAGAATTAGAGTGAGAACGGAGCCTGTTTGGACTTTCAATGAGAAGCTCAGCGCTGTAACCAGGCGGGACAGAACGAGCAGCCAAACACAACAAAGCCCTCTAATCTACTCCACAGCCAACCAATCAGCATCTGGAGCCGCGCTGAGTGGCTGTAAAAGCAGCGCGAGCAGCTGGTGCGCTGCCCAGGTGAGCGAGGTAGTTTGGCAGGTAATCAGCCGTGGCGGGTTCTGCTTGGCTGTTTGTGGAACTGGGAGTTCTGGTTTGGTTTCCTGCCCCGACTGCAAATGAGTCAGACTTCTGCTCCACACACACACACACACACACACACACACACACACACACACACACACACACACACACACACACACACACACACACACACACACACACACACACACACACACACACACACACACACACACACACACACACACACACACACAGGAGGTCATTTCCGTGACAAAAGTGTCCCCACTGTGTCGCCGTGGCGTCACTTCCATCCCAGTAAAACGGGCCATCTGGGATGCTAACACGCGTGAACTGATCACGACTGCCGCTGACGCAAACACTCAACACAGGAGACGCTTTCACACGTTTGGACTTTAAGTCCTTCATGACTGAAAAAGTTGCCCGATGGACAAAAGTCGGACAGGAACTGATTTTCATCCATTTGTTTGTTTACTCGGTGACGCACGCTCACTCTGAAGCAAAGGTCAGACCCACTGCTGCCAACTCTGGGCCTGTCAGGTTAGAGCCGGGCAGCTCTGACAAGGCGAAAACACCACAAATATTTGGTCAGATACCTCAATACTGACAGGCAGCGCTGAAACATGGCAGCCGTTTATGGATAAAGACCAGAGGTACCACCAGTTTGTCATCATCATCAAGTCTCACATCCCAGTTTGTATGTTGGACTGGTCGCCCCCTGCCCTCCTCCGGGTCCCTCCATCGTTCTTCAGTCCGTCACAAACCTCCAGTGTTGAATGAGTTAACATCACTGACTCTTTACAAACAACCAGAGAGGTAAACATGCACACCGAGATGTGCACAGACGGTCCTGAGATATTTATGGGGTTGAGACGTTTCACACTTCGGCTGCAGACCCAACTGATTGACCTCACTTTGAATTATGCAGCATCGCCCATGGCTGAGATCAATTCCTTTTTCTTTAAATGTGAAAGTTGTTGTACTGTGAATTCACAGCAACTCCACAGCTTGACTGACATTTTCAGCCTCGCTCGGTTCACGATTTTCCTTTCCCGTCCAGCTTCCTGCAGACTTCCTTCTCAGCTTCCAGCAGCAGGCGGACGAGCTGCTGAAGGAGATGCAACGTTCAGCTTTGTTTCAGGAGCTGGTGGAGGCCAAACCAGAGCAAAGAGGAGCACGTAATGTTGTCTCTCTACCTCTGCTGGACGCAGGTAGAATCGTATGTGTTTGTCTATACATGACTATTGCAGCTGTTGCACTGCCCTCTAGTGGACAGAATGAAATGTGCTTCGTATCAGTAACACTTCTGACAAAGGGAGCGATGATCAACACCTGGATGATGTTAATGTAGCAGCGCAGTCTCCTCAAAACACTGTGTGCTGCATGTGACAGGGATGAGTTAGCAGCAGCCTGTGCTTCGTTAGCAGAGGTGAGCTATACGTTACTGCTCGCGGCCCAGAGTCAACTGGGAGCACCAGGAGAGAGCGTGAGAGGTGATTCGCTGCCTTCAAGCAAAGTGAATCCTGATCAAGATGCTGATTGTAGTCCTCTCTCTCACTCACACACACCTACACCTGCCTCTCGCCCAGAGGCAGGTAGATATGAGAAGGGTTAGCGTTAGCCGATCACTAGCCTCTGTAAGTCTCTGAGCTGTCAGTCATCGTCATCTACTCTAACCCCCACAACGTACCATGCATCCAACCCTGATGCACACGCGCACACACACATACTTTACTTTAGACAGGTTGGTGTGCAGTCAGTTTAAAATCCCCTCTGGTATATAAAAACAAACACACACACACACACACACACACACACACACACACACACACACACACACACACACACACACACACACACACTCACACTCACACTCACCCATCAAGGTCAAACATTTGCTGTTCACACACACCATCTACTGTGGGCAAATATTGTCTGTGTACACACTAACACACAAAGACACTTCACCACCAGTGTCGGTCGACTGAGACCCGCCCACACCTGTCTGCTCTCGATCATATCATCTCCTCAGCTGACACACAATCAGTGCGGGGGCGAAGGGGGGAGTCAGGGGCCAGAGGTCACACAGGTGAGCGCATGTTCCTTCATTATCACAGGCACAGAGAAGAGGAGGAGGAAGACGAATGGTTGCAGAGGAGGACGGTGGGAGTCCAGGATGTTTACAGATTTTATTCTCATTTAAGCCTCTGGCGGTCAGATTGGAGGTCACCTGCTCTCAGATCGATAGCTGTACAGTGTGGAGATTTTATGGGCTGTAGCCAAGAAAATGATCACCCGGTGAGCTTTTCTTAGACCGTTTTAGCTCATAGCTTCGGTTTGATCAGCACTGCTTCGAGCAGCGACAGGAAGCAGTTTCTCAGCAAACAAGCCCTGACAAACATTCACGGTCAGAGACTCGCTGGCTGACATCTCTTCCAGGAGGTGGAGACCAAACCAGAGCTAAAAGAGAGTGAAATTTAGACGTATGATGAGGAGGAGGACGGGATGGTGACATTGTTTTCTGTCTGCTTGCTAACCTGACCTGCATGTTAACTTTATAAGACGTCCTGATTCTGATCTGCACTGAAGAAGATCATGATAGAAAACTGTGGAAATGTGACGTACAGAGCCTGTTTGTCCTGATGCTGAAGTCTTGATTCTGGACAAATGCACCTCTAAAGGTTGTGACTCTTCCAGCTAAAGAGAGTCTCCGTCACTCTTCTGTCACAGTTTCCATCTTAACCATTCTGCACATGCTCATTGGAACACGTCTTTCAGGTAAATAATGTGTTTATGAACTGCTGTAATTCCTGCAAACATTGTTGCAGCTAAACGTTAAAGCACAGCGAGAAGACAAATGCGTAAATCCCCTGCTCAGTGGTCACGACTCTGACTAAACTCTGAAGGTTTACACTCAAACAAATCTGTAATATTGACGCACAGATGTGAAAATCAGAGCAACGCATCAGCAAGACTGTCAGGATCCAGTCTGATCCAGATGAAACATCTCTTAAAATAAAATGTCTGAGATCCACGCAGCGCAGGTGAAGGTATACTTTCTACTAATAAAACGGTGAGTGTGTGCGTGTGCGTGCTCTCATTCCTCGTGTTTGTGTAATGTGATTGTGTTTGCACTCTAACTTGTACTCATGTATCTTGACTTAGCACAGCATCTCCCCTAAACATTTGCAACCACGCTGCCAGAACACACACACCTGCTCTATATCCAACGTCCAACACACACTCGACTGTGCGCGCACCTCCCTGAACAAACCTCAGACTACATGAATTACCGCAGAACGGCTGCACGTCGTGTAAAAACATGGAAATAAGAGACAGAAGTGTGAGGCGGCGAGCGGCGAGCGGCTCTGCTCCGTGTCCACAGAGCAGCTTAGCAGGCTAGCTACAGCATTAACAAGGCTAACCTCATGCATAATTGACGAGCAGTGATCTTGACCCAGTTACACAGTGGGTGAGATGATCACAGCGGGGAGGGCCTCTTATTAAACATCAGAGATCAGCCAATCAGAGTGCTTCACCCTCCGACTTCAGTGTGACTGATGACACTGCTGCTAGCTGCAGGACGGATCGATGCTGCGCTGTCTATGTGGGGCACTAATGAGGTTTATTTTAATGATTTCTATGATTTCATACAAGAACTTGTTAGCATACTCATCATCGCCTGCACCAGCAAAGAATTCGGTTTCCAGATAATTAAAAAAAATTATGCTTCAAAGACTCAGAAGAGTCAAATCATTGACGTTCTGAGTGTCTTACTGACGTAAATTCACTGTCGCTGCAGTTTACGTCTGAACATATTCAGTGTTTTTTATTGTCAACAAATTCCACAAAAGCCGACAAATGCACGATTTCCTCAAAACACCACAGTGAGCAGCGGTTATTAACCGTTCACTACATGTTTTATATGCTTATAGATGCTAAACAGGTCGACTTAAAGCGCCGATGTTCATCTCTCGTCCCTCTCTCTGTCCTCCTGCTGGTGGACAGAGCGTCATCGTCTGCAGCCTGCTGCTTTTGACTGCAGTGATGTAAAGTTCATGGTGTTGTGTAACCGTGTGTTCATGTAGGTGTGAGTGTGTGTCGTTCCCACACAGAGGCAGTAAATGGGGTCATAGCTGTGTCTGACGGCTCATCAGACAGATTGAGGATCAGTACTCCTGATCCGCTCGGCTGTGTGATTGGCTGTTTAACCAACCAATCGACACCAGGCCGTCGGTGGCAAAACCACTGGGCTGGACAGACCTCTACCTGCGTGTGTGTGACCACATGCCTGTACATGACTGCATGATGTATGTACGCGTTCAGAGCATGTTAGGACACCATAAATCAGACTCTGTGTGTGTGTGTGTGTGTGTGTGTGTGTGTGTGTGTGTGTGTGTGTGTGTGTGTGTGTGTGTGTGTGTGTGTGTGTGTGTGTGTGTGAGACCCCCTGTCCTTCCTCATCACCTGGGCGACTTGGAGGTGAGTCCATTATTTTCTACACTGGTACGCTTCAGAGGTCAAACCACGGCTACATGCTGAGGAAAAAAAATCATTTTCCTTTTTACCTCAGATGGGTTTTCTGTTAGCTTATTTCATTTGACCAGTGATTCTCTACTGAGGCGCCTCCCACAGCGCCGGAGGTCAGAGGCAACGCAACGGGTCAATAAACAACTGCTAATTATTCGGTTATTAAATTGGTCCATGTCTCACTCACACTGTGGGGACGAAATGCAGTCCCATACTGTGAATCATTAGATTTCAGGGGGAAGACAAGTAGTGGTTATGGTTAAGGTAAGGATCCAGGAAATGAATTCAAGTCTGTGTGTGTGTGTGTGTGTGTGTGTGTGTGTGTGTGTGTGTGTGTGTGTGTGTGTGTGTGTGTGTGTGTGTGCAGTGATAAGATCGGTGTTTGTGTAAATTGGCACAATGTGTGTTTGTGGGTATGTTAGCTCAGTATGTGCACTTACACAACGGTGTGTGTGTGTGTGTGTGTGTGTGTGTGTGTGTGTGTGTGTGTGTGTGTGTGTGTGTGTGTGTGTGTGTGTGTGTGTGTGTGCGTGCGTGCGTGCATTTGTGTTGAAGGTCATTATCTCAGTGTCCTGCAGGTTAACAGAGGGGCAGCTTCTCCTCCAGTATTGATCATTTCCAATCAGCTGCTGAGTGATCAGCTGATCGAGGCTGGAGCTGCTCCGGTCAGGTGGAGTGTGTGTTTGCTGCACACAAGAAATCCAATGAACTAAATCAGGAAACAGGAAATGATGAAAGTCGATGAAATGATGTCTGAATGTCTAATGTGATGACATGAAGGTATGAAAATGTCCTAAATACACAATATGAACTGATACAAAAAGGTTTCACTGATTAGATGAAGTCATATTTTTAAGTGTTGAAGTGACGTCCCACATTATTTTGTTCTACAGGTGTTAAAGGTTTGGCTTCAGCAAACAAAACAAAGAAAATATGATGCCTTTTGTTTGTTTTGTTTGGCACTAACTTTGGTTGATTTAGGTTTTCTGTGGCTGCAGAACAGCGGCCACTGTGGCCACAAGAGGTAACTGCAAGGCAACTACACATTGAATTAAAAGCAATGCACGACATCAGCCTCGGACACAACCAATCAAAATGTCTACTCAGGACAGAGCGAGTGGAGCTGGATCCCACAAACACGCTCCCACTGAGCGTCGGTGTGTTTTATTCTTGTTTAGAAGCACTGAAATGTTTGTCCCTGGCATAATAAACTGTCGCTAACAAGAAGACTGCAGGTAAAACTGTCGAGGAAACAGCTCTGAGCGCACTGAGAGGGAGCGTTATTGCTTTTACATTAAACTTTTTATTTGGACAAGAAAGATTTTGCTTTTTCTCATTTTATTCTTCAGAAAACGAGAAAAGAAATAGAAAAAGAAATAAAGAAGAGGGGATAATTCTCCTGAGCTCAGTTCAGCTGCACTGAACTACTTGGACAATTTAATTACACAGGTACAACATTTAATGATCAAGTCTAAATTTCCTGATGTGTGACTGGGAGCCATAAAAGAGCTCCTCCAAAGAAAAAAGGCGCCGTAAAGTGACGGCAGGTTGAATAACGTGTTTATGTTTGAGAGTCATCATGAAACCTGCTTCCTGTGACAAACAGGATGTAAAAAGCAAGGAGGACGGAACAAGTGTCAGCTCCCTTAAAGCCGCCTGTCAGTGCTTCGCAGACGAGCTGCTTTAAACTGGATATAAATGAATGACAGCGTGCAGGCAGAGCCGAAAAATGAGATGTGGAGAGCGAGCCGTGGACGAGATGAGGCTGTTATGGTGAATGTTATCAGCGGCATCACCTCCCCTGAAAAGAACGGAGAGTAATGGATGTGGAGGCGCGCTCGTTTCATTACATGTTGTCAGCACAAAGAGCAACAACAGCTCTCCTGACGGCCATGGAGGAGACGTCGAGGTTAGCCTGCTTCATTACTCCTCCTCCTCATAGAGCGGTTTGACCGAACACAGCACAGCGGCACAGGAAGCCCGTCACTTCATATCCCAAGTTCACGCCAGGCCACGAGATGAGGGGAAGAAAGCCTGAAACCTCTGCACCATCAGTCAGCTGAGATACTGCATCGTCATGTTTCTACCACAGCCCAGAAAGGACAAACCAGCACAGGCTCTGGAGAGTGCCACTGTCGCTTCTCCTGCATGCTTGGAAAGGGAGGGTGAAATGAGGAGGGTTGCTGCGGCTCAGGAGGTACAGCAGTTGTCCACCGATCAGGAGGTCTGTGGTTCGATCCCCGGCCTCATCAGTCCACAAGTATCCTTGGGCAAGATACTGAACCCCAAAACTGCCCCTGATGCTGCGCCAGCGGTGTGTGAATTCATACGTACATCGCTTTGCCAAATGACTAACTGCAATCTAGAACTTCACCACTAGGTGCCACTAAATCCCTTCAGTGGTCATTTCTGGGCACACCCTCAAACAGCGACATCACCGCTCACCTCAACATAGCATCACCTTTAAAGCTGACATGTGGAACAGGCTAGCATGTTATTTATTTGCACATGCAGCAGTTACAGACCCACATGGTCCTGTTTTTTGTTTGTGTTTTACTCTTTTAGCTCTGTTTTTGGTCTCCACCAGCTTCAGAGGAAAGTATTTTGCTCTTAAGCGGCTAAAAGCTCCACAATGTCGATGTCTGAGGTGTCTGAGGTGTCTGAGGTGTCTGAGGTGTTGATGTCTATGAGAGCAGTAAATCTGCGTCCGGGCGGACACACAATGAGCTGAAACTCACTGTGAAGCTCCGTGAAGTCGAGCAGAGCGGCAGATTCAGAGCAAAACACCCAAAACGCTGTCACATTGTTTTCACAGCGTCTGTTTGAGAGTGTTTCTGAGCTGATCTGGCACAGAACAATACCTCCTCATAGAAGAAACAGTGGGTTCGCAGCGAGGACAAAAACATCGATGATGAATCTACACACGACTGCCAGGATGAAGACAGCGACGTGATTCAAACTGTTTCAGTGAGCAAACTGCAGTACACTGTGGAAAATGAGTGTAATCATAAGTTATTAGCTAAACAGGTAAAGACATTTCTTTCACTGGGCCAAATAAGGGCGATGACGTAATGAGAGTTATGTCGGCTTGGAGATTAAAAGACGTGGACAATGTAGGACTTTTGGAGCTTCACCCACAGTCGGGGCTTCAGTTTAGGATATTTCTGTCCCTGCAGCTGAGATTTCCATCAGATCATTTAAAGATTTGTCTCTTCTAAGTTCCCCAAAATAACAGCAGCACAACATGAAATCACTGGATTACCCTTTAACACTTGGCTGGCTCTACACACACAGCAGGGTTTTGACAGGAGGCGATCGTGTTGGCAAACATGTCTAAAGAACGTTACTTTAGGACGCTGAAACCAACAAATAAACACAACAACAAACTGCGTCTAACTTTCTAAACCTGGTCGAGATGAAACACACCAGCACACGCATTCTGGGACTTCTTCCAAATCGCTTTCGACACCTTGAAATTATTCTGATGAAGGATCAGAATCACTTCAGACCTACACGCTCACTTTGTTGCTGCCGTTTCATTTCTCGTCACTTCACTCTCGCATTTCACCGCCGTATCACCGTGTGATGTCTTATCTCTCGTCGCACTTCAGTGTGAAGACAGGCGTGACGAGTTCTATTCAGTCGTAGCTCGAACAACATCGCGCTCGCAAACGTCAAAGCCATCAAAGGAAAAGCTGTTTTTAATCTCCTGAGCAGCTGATCTGAGCTGCGATGTGAGGGGAGGTGAAGTGTGAGGGGGATATCTTTTACTGCCATGAGACCTTTAAACCAAACACGCAGATTTGGTGGAATTAACACGGACACACGCGCGATGTCACACAAACATCACACACACTCAGCATGTGTGTGTTGGAGCTTGTTAGCAGACATGTTGTCTTGTCCATCAAGCGTCTCCAGCCTCCCACCACTGACCTTTAGTTTAATTACTCTAACAGCCTCTCTGTCCATGGAGCCCAGCTCAAATTACACTGTGTGTACCAACATGTATTACTCACATTGTGAGGACGTAAATCAGTTCACACATGTGTTATTATGACCCGAACAAAGGAGGAAGTCAGGTGACGTAGCAAGAAAGTCCACATATGGAGGAAGGACGGGTCCAACAAACACAGGACGAACATCACGTGTGTAATAGTAACATACTTTACAGTAACACACAGTTTTGGTGCCTAAATCCAACTCTGTCACCTTAATGACATCATCACGAAGGTGGCTGATGGACCGCCTCTGTCGCAGCAGCCTGACTGACATTCTCCAAAGGTCGCGCGTGTCGTGTTGGGACACATCAGCGGTCGAGTTTTCAGCTGTTTAAGACGAGGACGTGCTGCTTTGTTTACATTTTCATTCCAGACGAGGATCTGTCGAGAGGCTCGTCATGTTCACCTGAGCTGCTCTGATTGACATGCAGCTCATAACTAATCAGAAGGAGTTCAGCGAGTCTCAGCAGGTGGGAGGAGACAGCCAGCGCTCACTCAGGTCAGTAAAGGCTTCTCTTACAGAAGAGTGAAGGGCTTTAAAGTAATTACGCTGACGAGTCGGAAATGTTTTCTCTTGGGACTCCTTAAAATGGAGCTCCGTCGTCTTGTGACTCCTCGTCAGAGCTCATGGACCGAAGCTTTGAGTCTCCTCATCAGCTGGTTTCATTTGAAGGACACTTGAGAGGCCTGAAGAGGTTAAAGTACTCTGTGTTTCTAAAAGAAAAAGGAGAAAAAGCCTGAAAACATAAACCTAAACTGCTCGTCGCTGTGTCCGACCCTCTAGGATTCATCTTGGAACCTTTGGAGGGTCCAGGTCAGCAGACACGTGCCTGCTGTGTTTCCACGGACGTGTGTTGCACAACAGCAGAGGTTTATAACAACAGTTTAAGGTCATCTTGTTTACTTTCAGTCCTCTGAGCCTTTCCCACAATGCACCGGGGGCGCAGCCACAAATGACACAAGATGATGCTTGTTGACAGTGACCCAACATTGACCTGATGCACAAAGCTGCGCTGCAGGCAGTCAGCCACAGTTTATGGAGATCAGGAGCCGTACAGGAAGCATGAACGGTTTACTAGATCAGAAAGTCAATGAGAGCTGCGTTTGTTTGCCTCAGAAGTGACACCTTCTGGCCTTCACTGTGATTATTATATTTCTGGCCCGAGGTCTTTACACCATCTCATAATGTCTCCGTCACAATGTCACCAAATCGTAAAGAAACAAGAAAACCAGAGAGGAGGTCGATCAGAAACCAATCATCAGCATGACGTTCATTTTGGAAGATACTGACGGGTGTCAGCTCACAGCAAACCAGGTGACAAACCCGCTCAAACAAACCGGGATTAGAGAAGAATCAGATTAGAGAAGGCTCTAAATGCTGGCTGGTTACCTGCTGCAGCAGCTTCACTCGCATCAAAGTGAACGCGTCCGCCCGAGCAAAGTTTCTTTGTTTACTTTAGACACAGAATACCATCAGGCCCACCAATGCTTTCTGCAGCAGAAACAGAGTCGTGAGCAGCGGCTGTGAGTCACCCACATGCAGCAATTTCACCTAAAAACATCATCGTTGGCCGCTGTAATTAGCTTGCAGATGGCAAATGGAAATCCCATTTAATAATGTGCAGGAAACGAGCCGAGCCGAATCATTTCCAAACAACAGCGCGCTGTACGCGAGCTGGTTCCTCTGGACCAGCTCAACAATGTATTTCCTCAACAAACCAGATCGTATCATGCACACACAAACGCACACACACACACACACACACACACACACACACACACACACACACACACACACACACACACACACACACGCACACGCACGCACACACACACACACACACAAGTCATTTCCTGCATCGAAACAATCATCATCCATCCGCAGCAGTTATCAGGAGAAACCAAAAGTCATTCAGGTGGAGTTGGAGAAAATTTGTTTTTGTCCGTAATTAGAGCGCTGGTGGCTAACAGGCATCGATTAGAGGGAGGGGAGGATGGAGGGGAGGGGAGGAGGAGAGGAGAGGAGGAAGCAAAGGAGGAGAGGAGAAAATGAGATGGGGGGGAGAGGAGAGAGGATGAAAGGAGAAAAGAGGGGATGAGAAAAAATAGGGATGGGGGAGGAAATGACAGGAAATGCAGGAGAGCAGCAAACGAGAGAAGTAAACAAAAGAGGAGAGGAGAAAAGGATGAAAGAAGAAAGGAGGAGAGGAAAGAGGAGAAAATGAGGATGTAATAGAGGGGGAAACAGGATAAGGGAGGAGAGGAGGAAACAAAGGAGGAGATGAGGAAATGAAATCAGGGGCAAGAGGAGAGGAGAGAGGACGAAAGGAGAAAAGAGGGAAGGGGAGGAGAAAACAAGGGGAAAACAGGAGGAAGCAGGATAAGGGAGGAGAGGAGGAGCTCTGATTGAGAAGAAACACCTGAGAGTTGCTGTTTCAGGCTTTTCTCACAGGTGTGACTGACCTGAGTCAATGGTTTGCCATTGTACCATAATGACACGATCTGTCACGGCTGCACAGCTGTCACTCAAAACCTCAATTACACACACACACACACACACACACACACACACACACACACACACACACACACACACACACACACACACACACACACACACACACACACACACACACACACACACACACACACACACACACACACACACACACACACAGGGTCAAGTTAATTAGATCTGCAGTGAAGCCGGTGAAGCAGACGATGAAGAGGCCAAGATACTGATTAAGGTGACACTGCTGGGGTACAGACAACACACACACACACACACACACACACACACACACACACACACACACACACACACACACACACACACACACACACACACACACACACACACACACACACACACACCTGACAATAACAACAAAACCAGACACAAAAACATGACACATCGACCAACATTTAAGAAAATGTCATTTTTGTGACTTTAAATCACCTGAAAATAAGACGTTATGTTTCCATTTGTATCTACAGAGCGAGCAGCACCATGTTGCTACGGAAGCCCAGAGCGGACAAACCTAAGGCGGACTCTCCCATGTTTTCAGCAGCCACTGTCAGGGAGGATGAGGCGAGGGCTGTTCAACCGCTGCAATCTGCAACCTCACCACTAGATGGCCCCAAATCCCCCTCACTGCACCTTTAATCAGAGGATCCATTTGATAGATGAAGCAGAGTTAAAACAAACGAGACGCAGGGAACGAGAACGAGAGCGGAGCTGCAATGCGCTCACGTTATCTGACCTGCCCGCACGAGGAAAGAGCGGAAATAAAGAAATAAAACACATAAATCCCTCGTTGGTATTCATCAGCGAACACATCTGAGATGGAACATGAGCGAGGCAGGAAAAGCTCCCGCTGTGCTTTCACACTTTAACTGGGTGCTATTTAATCATTTGTTCACGCAGGTGTCACAGTTTGTCAGAAAGCTGCCAGGCGGCTCACAGACACTAAACTTTTGCTGGAAGAATCCAGGAAAGTTGATTTTTTACTTTCTTTTCTTTTCTCTCGCGCCGTGCGTTTTGCTGCGAGGCCTTTGGTCTGTGCCGCTTCGGCGCTTCGTTAAAAACCTGCACAGGGATTCAAAAAAGGGCGAGGACAGCCGAGGAGGAGAATCTGCCTTCACACGCATGCAGACAGGAAGACGCAGCAGGCTGATTATCCTCCACGCACACACGCATTCACACACATACAGATGGAAATGGCTGTAGTTTGGTTTCTTTAGCTGTGTGAACACCTTCATCTGGCCCGCAACACATCAGGTTAATACTGAAATAATCATCTGCTCTGTGAGTGGTACTATTCATGAAAAGCTACAGCCTCACCTTGAGGTGTTTGTTTTCACTGCACTTTCATCATTAAAGACTCGACGGATGATCTCAGCTGAACAAAGGTTGTTTGATGCGATGATGCTTTGTCAAAGATGCTTCTTTCTGGCTGAAGTTATCAGTACATCTCACGCTTCACTCAAAGCATTTTCCCGCCTGCTCATCAGGAGCGATAACCAGTCACACACACTGACACACACACTGCAGCGGCCGGGGATCCAACCCCCAACCATCGCCAATCAATAGCTCGATTATCCCGTGATTACAGCCGAGCTAATTATCTCGCATCTGCCACGCTGTGTGCAGGACTGTCAGCCTCCATGATGGAAACAACTTAACACAGAAACCCAAAGAAAACCAAAATAAGGGGACGCAGACGTCTGTCACTGAGCTCTGAACAGACGTCCACGTTAAAGACGCTGCAGCTGTAAGTGGAGGATGTGAACTCTTCCTCCGCCGCTGTGAGACAGAGGGGTGAAACTGCAGAGATGCCTCTTCATTAAAGTCCTGCAGCGAGTCTGAAAGTTGGGCACACGAGGTTCCTCGCTTCCTTTCAGGTTCACTGAGATGCGAAACCTTTCCAGAAGTGCTGAATGTTGTCTTTGAGCTCTGAGAGCGGTCAGCTTCACGCCGCCTGTCAGAGACTTTAAATATCTCCTTTAAACAGTCGCAGCAACCCGAGCTGCTGTTTTATATTCTCTATACATGTGAAATGTCATCATCCAAAGTTCGGGAAACAAAAGTTAGCCGAGGTGAGCGGCGTGCTTTGGATTCAGGTGCTGTCTGTCTCTGAGTTACACCTGGCTGCTGGACTTCACTCTGAATGGCAGACAGAGGAGGCATTATCCATTATCCCCTCACAAAGGTTTGTAATCAGGGCCTGACGGGTGTCAGTGAGGCGGCGGGGCTCCTCCGGGGGCCGTTCATTGTGTCGCTGTTGTCTGACTCCATTGTATGAGCTGATATTTGTATGAGAAATACCCCCACTGGCATTTAGTGAATAGATTTCTGCTGAAAGCTCCTGATGTGAAGGTGCTCTTCCATGACTGACCACCGCCGCTCTGTGTGTGTGTGTGCGTGTGTGTGGAAAGGGCAGAGTGGTGGGTTTAAGCCTGCATGACTGATGAGTGTAAAATCATGTTTCCACTCTGATTTTTGGGGAGGATATCACAGCTGCAGCAGGCGGACAGGGATCCAGAAAGCTCCGTGCCGTCCTCCCTCTCCTTTACATTTCCTCCTTCTGCTTTTATTCCTGCCTCTGCCTTTAGTTTATGCTCCTCGTTCTCTCTTTCACTCTATTGGACCATATGGCCAAAAGTATGTGGACGCCCAGACATTACACCCATATGTGACACCTCCTCTGGGTCCAGTCTTCCCTCCAGATGTTGAGCCTGCTGCAGGATTTGTTCCCATGTTGAGTGACGCCGTCTTTCTTCATCACTGTCATCCCCTAAATCCTGTCCTCAGTCAGCAAATCCAACAGCTGAATCAACTGTGTGTGTGTGAGTGTTTTAATTAAAGGACGGATGCTGGATTATCATCTGAAGATCCTGACAAAAGGCCAACGAGATCTTTCACCTTTACCTTCACTGTGATCCTTACGTTTCATCTTTAAGTATATTTCCATCTTTGTTGGAGTGAAATGGTCTCTTTAGTTTTAAAGACAGACAAAGAAACCAAACTTTAAAGGGATTAAATACAAATTAAGTGTCCCGTCCGTGAATACCGTGTGTTTTTCAAATGTTTTTCTGCACGAGCAGATGTGAATCGTCTTCGACCGCCGCAGAGCTGAACGTATCAGTGTGTGCATATGCAGTAAAAACAAGCTGTCCACTGTCTCTCAGCTGCTTTCAAAGTTTTAAAATATCCCAGCTGGATGTGGCTTCACTCACAAAGGAGATGATCAACGCGACAAAAGGAAAAGTCATGTTAGATATTAAAATCCTGAGCCGACGTCAGAGGAAACACAAAAACGTCTGAAATCTGCAGACGAGTCTTAATCTGGAGTGATTTAATAACGTGTGCTCAAAATAAACCTGTCAGTCAACCAGAAGAACAATGGAGGAGGAAGTTTCTTGAAGTAGGACTGAGAAGAGTTTATGTGTCTTCTTTTCTCCGTCACTTCAGCTTGGTGGAGGACGTAATCCCATCCAGCCGCATGAAGCGACCCCTGAACACGAGGGATTACGGTGAGGGAGACGATGCAGCCGTCATGGTGGGAGAGATGAAGGCAGCAGTGGATCTGACTCTGGGGTCCCTCGAGATGGGACAGCTTCACATGGAGACGTCCCGATGGAGAGGGAGACTGAAGGTGGACAACATGGAGGGAAAGAGGAGCTGCAGGACGGCGGCTGAACAAAAGGACTCCGACTGCTCAGATTTTTTCAAAATGAAACAAACACTAAAATACCACAAACTCCGTCTCTTCATTCCACCACGGGACACTCGAATCATGTGACGCCTGACATGCATATGAACATGCACCATTCAACACGCTGACTGCCAATGAAAAGGACATACGTGAGCAGTGACGAGCCCACACGATGAAGCCCAACCTTTGTCACAGTTTGCTTTGATTCAGGCAACAAAGCTGCTTGTTAGGTTTGGGAAAAGTTCACGTTTTGTGTTGAATAAGAGCATTGCTGTTACGTATGTGACAGTAATACGATGAACAGCATCTCCTTTGCTCTTCATAACGTCTGCAGCGAATAAATGTAAATATTGGTCATAATAATCTGTTTTTCTGGAGGTGGGCCTGTAATTTTCTCAGCAGTTCAGTTCAAAGCCGTCTGATAATCCAAATTCATCACAAGGGCCTAATTATCTGAGCAAACAGGGACATTGTTCTAAAGGCCGTTAGCTTAGCTTAGCTTAGCTTAGCTTAGCAGAATCAGCCTCGCTCCACATTAAAAATCCACCTTCTGACACTCCTGAAGCTCTCATTAAGACCATTTGTTTGAAGTGGGTCTGTGTTAAAGGGTAAATAGCATGAATCACCTCAACCTGAAAACCTCTGGAGGTGGATTCTGGGTAATGAATGAATTCAACCAGGCGCCGCCAACGAGCTGAAGTGCAGCTCAACATAAAGCTTCGCCAGAGGCCTGCTGCGTTACCTCATCGCACGCTTTACAACCAGTGCAGCGGCCCTGACTATGATCTGGAGCTTTTAGCACTGTGCAGGTGATCTGGGTTATTTCCTGCATGAACCAAGATTTGAGTTATGAGCGTGAAAGGAAGCCGTGCAGCGGGCGCCCCGCCCTGATGATAGACAATAAAAACTGGCAGCTTCGGAGTTAAAAAGGTGAATGAATCCTGCTGTCAGGAGCTGGAGCATTACTGCGATACCATTATTGAAGCCATTATTTCCAATTCCACCCCGGGCAGCATTAATCTCCCCCAACTTTAATGCGATGATCTGCTTTGATCTAAATACAGTGGATTGGTACTAATTGCTTAATCAATTTCCACGCTATTAACGAGTACCAGGATAATTCACACAGAAACAATCACCTCCAGCTAATCGGGAAGAGGGAGATGAAGAGGAGAAGAAAGGAGGAGTTAATCTCAGCTGTCTGCTCCACCCGTCTGTGCCTTACAACCAAATCCCAAATCCCGACTGACGACAGGACGACAGAGGACGTAACAAACAGGAAATTAACCAAACGGCGGCCAGCGTGTGCTGTGATTCACATCAGAGGCCCCTCACGCCGTCAGCGACACTTATGATGTTTGGTCAGAGTTTATCAATTCAGATTTCCCACAATCCACTTTGTTTCCTTCTGCTTCAGTTCATCTTTTTGAAATAATCCCATTCAGCTGAGGCTGCAGACTGGTCAACATTTACTCCCCTTCAATTATTTCACAAACTAATCTGATCCAGGGTCCGAACAACGTTCTGCTTCCTGTTTTAGAGGCGATGATTCGACTTCACGGCCGCTTTGAGCTGAATTCTCTTGTGTTATGCTGGGACAGGCTTCTAATATTCAGTCTGTGCCCTTTGACAGAAACGGGATGGACAAAATATTAGGAACACCTCTGAGAATAAGGAAACAGCAGCACCAAACAAACGGCCTCAAAGACGACCACAAAGCTGAAGATGATGATGAAGATTCACTGCACCCTGCTGCATGAGACCACTTCAGTTTTAGGTCTGGCTGGACTTCATTAACTGTAAACACATGTGAGGAAATGCTCATTGTGACAGATTTACTCATTGAAGTTTCGAGTTGAATTTCCAAAGCGGCAGCTGCCTGGAAGTAAAGGAATCCGACAATGTGGCACAAGCACAACATGAGCCAGCTCTGGCCCATATGTGGCTGGCAGATTTGGGCTGAGTATCAGTTCCAGTTGGCGGCACTCGGGCCAGCTTTGGGCCATTGTCGAGCCGTGGAGTCGGCCCAAGTAAAGCCATCGTTCTTCATGACCCGAGCGAGCCGCATTGCTGGATGCTGCAGGATTTAGGCCACAGTAGAGCCACGGTGTTGGAGCTGCTCGGGGTGTTTTTAGCAGTGTACATGACCGTCAAAGTGTCAGGATTGATTATCAAACACTAATCTCCCTCATCACTACAACACGAGGCATCAGGGCCCAGAATTACTACTGCAGAACAGAAGGCGTGTTTGTTTTCCTTACCTGTAGTATCAAAAACCGCAGGGAAGGAGGTGGAGACAGAGGAGGGAGCGCAGGAGGACCAGCCGGCACAGCAGGACAGCACCAAGAAGAGACAGAAAGACACATTTTATTAGAATGGGAGTAACAACAGAATGTGCTCAGCATTCGAATGAGCTGCTGGATGCTGCTGACGGGGCGGGAAAGAATCACCGGCCGGCAGCCAAACACAACTAAATCTTCTAATCAACTTCACAGCTAACTAATCAGCATCTGGAGCCACGCTAACCGTTAGCCAGGTGGACCAGTTAGTCTGGCAGGTAATCAGCTGTGACTGAGCGGCCCAACCGGCTGCACTGAGTGAGGGTCGAGTTCAGAACGCGAAGCCAGTCTCAGTACTCCTAAACAGGATTCATTACATCCCCGCACTCTGTTTATTCAGCAGAAACACAGCCAAACAGAAAGCAGATGTGAACGCAGCTCAGCGTGTTATTGGACGGCCGGCAGTGCTTCCTGAAGGAGGACGCTGCAGAATACAAAACACCTCATGAAACCAACATGGCTGCCGCTGAATCCGAGGCTCCACGGCCCCTCTGTGCTCGCTGTGAGGTCCTGCTGTCTGTGCTGCACGTGTCTGTTACATCACCGAACCCGCTGGAGGCCGCTTTGTCTTCAGTGTCACCGAAGCAAATTCCTGCACATTTGTTCAGGTTTGTGAATAAAGCGCCGCTGACTCTGAGGTAGAAGTGAGATAAAAAAACAAGAGCCAGTCACGGCAGAGAGAAATATCCCTGACAGGTTATGAAAACCCAGACACGGCTGGATCGAGCCTCTGGATGCTGCGATAATCAGGCCGAGTGAGACCGTGCGGCTGCGGCTAATGCAAACCTTAAAATGTGAGGAGTCTGACGAGGCCGGCCGGTTTGAGCTGTTCAACGTCACGCTTGTCATCAGCATTTGACTCGGGGAAATGTGAGAGTCGGGGCAGGGGGAAGACAGCCGGCCCCCCCCGGGAGGGATGAAGGACCGAGACAGAGCTCAGGAGCAACACACACTGAGATAACACACTCACGGACACACCCAGCTGTAAATACTCTAACAGTCCAAACTGCCAGCGTTCATTCAGCGATGCAAACATCTGCAGAGAGACAACAGCTCAATGCTGCTCGCTGCACGGCGCAAAGCCTCCATCCAACGTCCTGACGTGAGCGTTCACTGATCAGGTTTTAGCTTAAATGATTAATGATTTACTTTAAAACGTGTCAAAACTGAAAACAGCTGCAGTCCTGCTGATATGTGAACAACACGCTGGACTCGTTTTATCACTTTTTTTTACTTTTTCACACAATCAAAAAACACAACAGCAGTGACAGCTCGGCCGGCCTCCTGAAGCCTATGACAGACAGGAAATATCCAGGGAAGCCGCTGACGCTCGCTCAGCTGCAGCATCAGGGCGTGGCTTCGTGCTCAGGTGTGTCACAGAGCTGCAGGGGTTTGATGTCACGCCAATGTCTGGACAGCGTGAAACGCCTCCGCCAAATGACTGAATGCTAAAGTGAACAGATGGACTGATTACCGTAATGGCGCATGAGACGAGCCTGAGCTTCTCCGTGTTATTTACATGCTTTTTTCACTCTGCTGGAGCCCATTTATTTGAAACACTGGCTCAGATTCCCTCTGATTTGATTTGGTTTCTACTCGCTGTGTTAAATCAGGTGTACTGTGCGTGGAGACACACATTTTACTGAGGTCTGTCTTCACAGGATTCATTTGTCTGTGTGTGATTGAGTTGAGGAGGACCAGCGTGAAGCCAGTCTGTGCTGGTTTTTAATCACACAGCCATGTCTGGAATGTTTTGGAGAAGTCAATTAGGATGGAAATTATGAATCACGATGCTCGTCTGAAATGTTTCTCTCATCTGTTCGTGGAATGCATTCGCAGACTGTTTCCACACATCTCCAATGTCACGCACGTTCTAAACATGTTTGAATGAGGTCGTTCCTGAGGAGAAGAACATCTCACGTGATTGGTTTAGCTGAGAAAGACGAGAAGGAGCCTGATGCTGATTGGCCAAAACATCAGCCATGATGTGAAGATGCAGACAGATCATCACACAGCACACACACTGCAGTACTCACACACACATTCATCATGTGGTATTTGATTACCATGTTACGCGGCTCCACCGTAATAACCTGTGTAAGTCGAGGTGACATAATAACCGCCATTTGTCAAAGCTAATGATTCCTGCTCGTCACTGTCTCGGCTGCTGTCACTTTAATGGATCGCCTCGGCCCGCTCGGCTGGTGACACCAAAGGTTACGCCGCTGTTTGCTGGTTAATAATGAGCGGCGACGCTGCAGCTGATGGAAGACAAACGAGCTGTGTACGTCCACTGTCCCGGCCTCCCCTCTCCTGACAGACTGTACTCTGGCTTTAAACGGGGTTTGGGTTCTGGTCTCGACAGGACGTTTTTCTCTCTACGTTCTCAGCTAAAAAGAAGTATAAAATGATTAAAATTTTCATAAACGGAGTAAAAGTTGCTGTCAACAATGTCAAAGCTCCTCTTATATAATGATGGTCTATTTAATAAATGCTTGGTGTTGCAGTGCAGCAGTTGACCACTGGGAGAACTCCCAGGATTCAAACAACCCATAATGCAACACTGTCATCACCATAAGCTGCACGCTGGTGGCGTCTCTTTGAGCATCAAATCATCACGATACACTGACGCTGTTTCCCAGCGGTGACGTGCATCATCTCTCCAAAATAAAGAGGAAACTTCGTCACGTTTACTCTCCACAGGATTATCAATTAATCCCTCCCAGATTAGACATTTAACATTTGGGCCGACTTTCAACCTGTCGAAAGGAGTCTGAAGACATGATTCACTGCTGAAGGCTGCGCTTCCACCCGGGTTTGAATATTCAAACTGTATCTGCACATTGACAGCTGATCCAGGGGCCTCTGCAGTTACACTGGTTTGCTGGTTTTACTGGGATCAGATGTCGTCATGTAAATGAGGAAGGCGGAGCTGGTGCCAACAAACATGGCGCCTCCCAGCTCAAGGGTGGAGAAACGTCACGCTGTACGGAATCACGGTGAGAGGCTGACCCCCTCCAGATGTGGTCTGGCTGATCCCAGCACATCCAACCCCAGTACGCTCTGCACGCGTTAAGAGGCGTTCCTTTTTATCCTAAAAACAACCGCATACAGATCGCCTTTCATTGGCTGGTGCATGAATCTGTCTGCTGTGAGAGGAGAGGAAATTTCCATAAAAACGTCCCCTCGCTTCATTCATCCGCCTGCAGCGCTGGACACCGCAGAGAGAAGATCCCACATGTGGGGGCTTTTCCATCAGTTCTGGGATTAAAGCCGACAAACTTTTGCATCACATGGCCTGTTCTCTAAAAACTCGGGGCAGTGGCCGCCCACCTCAGCCGGCTGTGTGAAAAGAGAAGAAGAAAGAGAAGAAAACAGCCGGTTTGTGGGTTAGAGCGAGCTCCACAGATGATTCACAGCCTCTGCAGGGGGGATGTGTCATCCTCTGTTTGGTGCTCAATAATTCAGCAGATACAGAGGCGAGCGTCTCCGCTGACGCCTTGTTTATGTGTGAAAGGCTTCACATACGTTGACTGAGAACTCCCCGCAGAGTTGAACTTTAATGGCAGCCAACGCTCTGTAAGAGCAGGTCGTCACACAGATCAGAGAGACGCTCTTCTGCGGTCTGACAGGTCGAGCTTCTGTTTGCTGGGAACCAAACGAGCAATAAGCTGAGCGAGCGAGCGAGCACAAACAGCACAGACGCTCACGTTCTCTCACGTTTGCTTTCATTCCAGGAAGCCTTTCAGCGCAGAATGCAGCTTTTTTTGTTTCGCCGTAATCGACCAGCGTCACTGCAGCTTTGTGTGTGTGAAAATTAAAGCGAGTGTCTGTCATTTGGTTCAGAAAGACGACAGACACTCACACGTTTCGCTCGGCTCTTCCAGCAGCCGACGCTCTGCCAGACAAGTTTAACACTTCTGAAAAGCCAACGCCTCTCTCTGCCTCCAAACACCAACCCCGCAGCGCCTCCTCCATCAGTGCGTTCACCTGTCCAACCATCAGTTCATTTCCAGACATGGACACCACGCCAGTTTCTCACCTGCAGCTCGCTCTGCAACACGAAGAGCTTACAAACATGTTCTGGATGTAGGAGCGTCCTGATGCCAGCCTCTTTTATTCTTAGCACTCTGAAAAGAACACTCTGTGTTCTTTTATCACGCTGTGGTTTCACGATGATTCGTCACTCAGAAATGAGGCTATTCTCAGGTGTCACTGCAGCACCTACAGTGAAAACCTGCAGATGGAAGCTGCCAAAGCTGAAAGAAGACAAAATTCATCTGTTTACTCAGGTTAAATTATAGTTTAATGACTTGTTTACGGCTGCGTTCCAAATCAACTGCTAACAATTGAATTTACTGGAGTTTCTTTTCCTTCTTTCTTTACAAACCAAGTTTCTGGATTTTATGTATTTACTTTTCTCTAATTGTGTGACTCTGACACATGAGATGATCCAATAACAACAAGGCCACTGAGAGCATGCAGATGTTTTCAAGCTAACGTTAGCATTGACTCTTTCTGATTCAGACACAAACCTTTTCACTCTGAAGTCACAGCCAACTTTTACCTGGTGAACTTTACGAATTCGAGGAGTTGGATCAGCGTCTGAAGGGTTCAGTTGTTTAGAAATGAAGTTTGGATTTTTCTCAGCTGAACTTTACTTTCCTGACAGCAGCTGTTTGAAAAGGTCGACTTCTTTTTTTGCACTTCAGAAGCCAACATGCAAAGGCAATGCATCAGAAACACGGTGACATTCTGCTGGAGGCTGAAAAGTGTGTCTGCCACGCCGTTAATAACACGTGATTAATAAGAGCTGGATGGTCGATGTGTCTCTTCGGGTCTCGACTCTATAATCAGCTGTTTTCATGTAAATCAGATGAGTGAACAAAGTGTGTGTCCGTGTCCTGAGCCGGTCATCACATCTAAAGTCGAGTTTCCAGCCAGCGATCAATGAAGAAAGAGCGGCTGGAACATTTTTAAAGGTCGGCTGAAACCTGATGTGTTGTTTTGGGGCTGTATGAGCTCTGGTTCAACATCCACATTTTCAAAACAAAAGCCGCTGTGACCTTCCCACCCCGCCGCCGACTGGAAGCGTTTCCACGCGTCACTTTAAATGACGAGACGCCAAAACACAGAGTGGGATGTCTTCTTCGTTAGCAAACTGGGAGACAGAAGGAAAAGGCTCTGACATGCTGACAGTGGAGTCTACAGAGCTGTGAGAGGTCGACGTGCTAATCAAAATATTCCCGCTGGTGAATGATCTTTACGCTGGAGAACCGAGGCAGGAAACAAACAGCAGCTGCACGGACTGCTTCACGCTCACTGCTTGTTTTCATGCTACGTCCATTCATGGTCCTGTTTACAAGCCACAGCGCACAACCTGATTACAGTCTGCAAGCACTCAGAGCTCAGGCTGCCCGTCCAGCATCCCAGAGCTCCTCCTCATTACGGTCTACGCTTTCTGCTGATACCTCTGTTTTAAAGATGAAATCTAAAACTTTACACCAGACGTGAGTCAGCTGGGAAAGTTCAGATCGGAGGTTGGTTTGGAAACAGCAGCTCTAACCTCAGCTTTAGTTAGTTTCTTCTGTAACAGTTAGCTTTACATTGTAAAGTCAGTCCACCACTTTGATCAGGATGAAGATATGTAGTCAGCTGTTGATTGGCTCCCCACAGGATTCCCTGATTTTCAATATTGAACACACTAAAATATGCTGAACATGATTAGCATTATACCTGCTAACCCACAGCTTCAAAGTCTGTTTCTAATGATTTCATTTTATTATTTTTATGTATTTTTGTTTCCCTTCCTCCAGCTAACTGTGTCTGATGAGCATTTACTTTCTGTGACCATTTTAAACCAGTATTTTCAGGAGCTCCTTCAGTGTGAAACTGACTGAAATATGTGAATCAGGATCAGCTTTCCTGGCCCAGTATTAGTCCACATGAAGACATTTGACTCTTTTGATGCTCTCAGTGTACTTAAGTAGAAATACTGATTTGAGGGACGAGGAAGCAGAAATCCATGATTATGGATGACCAAGTCCAAAATTTAAGACCTTGATTTTGGACTTTTGACCTTCGAGCGCCGCTAATTTTATCAACATAGTCCAACAGAGTCCACAGCTGAGCTGAAGCTGCTGCATGTTGTGGAAGCCGGTGTTGATGCTTTGCCCTGAAGCCGCCGTCCTCCCACGCAGGAGAAACCCTTACATCACAGACCGACGGCCAAAACAGCGTCCAGCACCGACCAAGGTCAATTGTTATTCTCCATCTGTGCATACGTGTGCTCGTCTCCAGCACGCACACACTCGCTCGGACACATGTGTGGCTGTGTGTGGGCATACGGTAATGCTGGATTGCCGGCAGCTCGAGGGCCCAAGGTCAGGCTTGGCCCCGGCGGCGCTCATCTGACAGCGAGCGAGTGTTTTCAGGCGACGCTCTGGGAGTCGAGGCTGCAGGATTTTAAATTTAGCCGCTCATTGTCCTCATTGCTGCCTCCCCTGCTGTTTTATGAATCCCCCGTTTCATACCGCAGCGCGGCAGGCAAAGCGGCCATTTGTTATTTTAATCGTGCACCTGTAGGTCACAGGTGCAATGGGCGTCCTGCAGCTGCTAATGTGTGTTCTGTCTTCTGAACGTACCGCCTGCCACGCACATAAAGACAGGGACATTTGTCTGTGGTGGAGGAATCAATAAGGGTCGTCAACCCTTTGGAACCGTAATATTTAAACACGTTTAACGGTTCTCAAATGTCCCCGCAGGCCGCCGCACACTCCCTCTAACTGCTACCAAATGAAATCAAAATATCGGCAAAGCGAGGCCCCTGATTGGTCATTTAAGCTGCTTCACACAACACATCAGGACTTTTCAAATGCAACTGAAAGCTGTGATTGGACAGACTCCTCTTGGACATGTCAGCTGGGATCATGAGAGCAGGACGGGACGCTTTCCCAGAAGAAGCGAAGCTCTGAGGCGACGTCTGCGCTGCGTGCGACTAAAACAACAGAAGCAACAAACGATGCACGACGCTCCTCCGACTGTCAAACTCATTCACTGCTGCAGCCATTAAATACAAGGTTTAATGAGTCTGAACACTGCGATTCAACCTGTCCATGTGCGAGTCAGTCAGATATGCGTGAGCAGAGTTTTTAATCTGCATTTCTAGAAGCATTTCAGAAGCTACTCATGCAACAAGCTTCTGTGCGTCTGTTTAATAACTTCTTAAGGAATAATTTGCCTTGTGAAAGAAGCACATACTGTACGTACAGCTCATAACTGCTCTGAACTCTTAAAATAAGAGCTTTTAACCCTTCAGGCTGATCAAAACAAGCTATTAAACGCGTCACACAAGCAGCTGATTTTCTTTCATCCGTATCCGTCAGCAGTTAATCTGAGCGTCGCTTTAACCTGAACACTGACGGATCAACTCGTTCCAGAGCTGCTCAGATGTTTAACAGGAGCCACGAGGTCAGCAGAAGAGGAGATTTACTTTGGATTTGATTGGCTCGGGTTAATTACACCAAGAGCCCAATGAATGGAAGTGTGTGTGAAAGGTCAGCTGTTATAATCAAGCAGAGGGGAAATGAGCCCCTGACTCTCCGTCTATTTATGAGTCTGTCGTCAGCATGAAACTTCCTCCTTCAGTCCTGTCCCTGAATCACATTCTGCATCCTCCTCGCTCCTTTTCTCTCCACCCTCACCTGAACGTCTTCTTCTCCTCTTAAACCTCTTGAATCTTCACCTGTATGACCATCTCCTCTCTCCATCCTCCCTCCTTTCACCTTGATTTGTCTCCTGATCTCTACTCCTTCTTCTTCCCTGCACTCCTTAAATGGTCCTCCTCTGAGAGCCCTTGAATCTTCCTCCTCTCATCTCTCTCGTGTTGGTCTCCTCCTCCTCCTCCTCCTCTCACGAGCCTCTTCATCCTGTCCCCTCCTCGCTCTTGCAGGCCTCACCCTCTACTATCATACATTACTGTTTGATGAGGTGTTATGGATTATTCAGATCGAGGATGAGGCTGCAGCTCTCCTTCATGTCCCCCTACATGAGGACATGAGTGTCTCTGAGACAGAGTGCTTTCAGGACTTCAGTGAGTGTGCTCCAACATGAAAGCTAATCGCTCATTAAGATAAGCCTTTATTGATCCCATGCTAAAGAAATGTACTCGCTAGAGAAGCGGAAGAACAAAGAACAAATAGGATATAAAATAAAGTCAACTACAGAGGCTGTGAGCATCATATAGAAGAGTATAAAAAACAGAGATGAATAATAATAATAAATCATCTAATAAATAAATCAAAGCTCTTTCTACACAGCTTCGGAGTTGTTGGCACAGCTGATGGAGGCAGGCTAGCAGTTTCCCCCTGCCTGCAGTGTTCGTGCTAAGCTAAGCTACACGCTTCCTGTTCTTGACACCTGATCTCCATCTTGTCATGTGACTTCCTTCAGCAGTGAGCTGTAGAGGTTCCTGCTGACTGAGTGACATCCACCTCCGCTCCTCCAGCAGCCAATGATGTCCAATTAACGTGATGCAGCCATCATGTTAATTGGTGACTCGAGATGGGGTTTTGAACTTCAGCCCTCATCTGCATAATGGAATATGGATATGGTGTTAGCGCCTACATATTTTAATCTACACAGGGCAGTGCTGCTGATCTGCTGGGCACTTTCCATGTGTTTAGCATAATATCACAGCTCAGGTTGGACCCTGGATGATTAGCAGCAGAGATGAGGGGAAGGCTGAGAGTATAAGAGGCACAAAGATGAAAGATGGGGGCAGAAGAACAGGAGATAAAAGGTGGAGTCGCAGCTGTGCATGCTGTCAGAGCCGTGCATTTGAAACTTCCAGTTTTAAATTTCATAAAACACATTTTTCTAACAGGATGCAAAAACTCCTGAGAGCGGCTTTTTGGTCCAACAGTGTGAACAGGAACTAAACTCAGGAACAGATGCTTGAAATGATGTAATACATGCATGCACTAAAGACGTCCAGAGAGGACGATCTGGCGAGTTTTAGGGTTATCCAACTCATCAGGTTTCCCACTCTGTTGATTTTCTAATATAATAAAGAGTCACTTTGAAGTCATTAGCCGCTGAATGAGAGGTCAAAATCCTGAGATGCTTTGAATTCTCCAGAAAGTAAAAGGCATTAATTCATAATGGAGCTGCGAGTATGTACCACAAATTATACGAGGATTATTAATTCATGCGCAGGATATTCTCTGGGTGGAGAGGAAGACGAGCAGGAGGAAGATGATCTAACATGAAGATGATTTTACTCTCTGGCAGCATCGGACGGCCTGTGATCGCGAGTTGCAGCAGTTTGCAGATCATGTTTAGCTGATCTGTAACTGATGTTCAACCAAAGCTGGGTGACATTATTTATTCAGGAGGGAAAAAAGGAGCGTCGTCTGAAGGCATTTACATGGACATCAATGGCTGAAACACACTCAAAAACAGGACAAAAGCATGCATGGTCTTATGCAGAGGTCGCATCACTTTCTACACATTTTCCCAGAATTCAGCCTGACGTATCGTCGTCTTTGAAAACTTCAAGACTTCACCGAGGATTTAAATTACAGTTTTGCACTTTTGATCAGTGCTCGGCTGCACAGCGGGAGTTTAGACGGCGCCGCCGGTGAGGATGTCAGCGTTGGTGACTGTTAGCTGGAGCGTCTGCAGCAGCCGAGGCGGCTTGATTCAGGTTTTCTTCTGCTCCAACCTCCCAGTCATACACTCGCTGTAATCAGCTTTGGATTGAACTCTGATCGTCATTTCTCCGCCTGTCGCCGACGCTCACGCAGAGCACCTTTACGCTCCGCCACCAGATGGCTGCCTGATTCAAGTCATGACTCCTCAGGAACGCGTTTCTTCCGCTCCCAGCTTTCTTTCAGACATCACAGTCAGCTCGGAAAAATTCACAACGCCAGCCCGGCGTTACACTTCCTCGTCTCTGTCAATTTGTTCCCATTTCGGGGAGCGGCGCGAACATGTCCTTGTTTTTTGGGGTTCAGTGAAGCAACAAAAAAGGTGAAATCCCAGCGCAGCAGAGAGAAAACACCCTCTGAGCCCGGCGCTATTAGTCACAGCAGAAGCTGGTGTAATGTAGTAAAAAGAGTGTTGATCATGTCAAGGGCGGGAGGATTTTCTGCTCGTGACTGCGACATCAGACGCTCCCCAACGCACACACACACACACACAAACAGGAGCATCCAGGCATGAACACAAACTGAAGCCCAGATGGCAGTGTGGCCATTTATACCAGCCTGAAAATGGACTGTGTGTGTGTGTGTGTGTGTGTGTGTGTGTGTGTGTGTGTGTGTGTGTGTGTGTGTGCGCGTGAGTGTGTGCGTGTAAGCATCTATTAATATGTGTGAGTCAGAGAGGCAAAGGGCAGGATGTTACTGTGGAAACATTCACATTAATAATGTCTGCAGTGGAAACCGCAGCGCTGTGTGCGTCTCAGAGGACAGGACCGTCTTTATACAAGTTCACAGAACATTACTCACATACATTACAGTTTACTGTCCTGCAGAGGAGCCCAAGATGTCTGAAAGACAACGTGCTGAGGACGTCTGTGTCCAAAGAAACGGAACAGAAGAAGAGCCTCGTCAGCTGTGATGATGAGGAGGTTCAGGTTTGAAGTGCAGACGTTAAAGGACGTGAGCAGCAGAATTCACCTCCCTGGGTTTTGTCACGTTCAGGAGCAGCGATGCCTGAACATTTTATTTTGAAAATTTCCTGGATTCTCTGCAGCGTTCCTATGTCTGACTTCCTGTCTGGCTCCATCTGCTCTGGGCAGGCCAAACAGATATCGTCCGGGGGTGTCGATCAGCTTCATCGGACGCATTCGAGACGTCACACGTCCAGTGGAACGTCACAAAGATAAAGTTTGTGTGAACTAAAAAACTGTTCAGATTTGAAGATGTTTCCAGAAGACTGAGAGAACGACACTTTTCATCTTCATCTTCAGATTCATCTTACAGGAGTCCCAGCTGCCATACTGGGAACCACTATCTTCTCTAATCTGACCCCCCCTCTGCCCGACCCCTGAGTGAAGAACGACACGCGCTCTGCAGGACATGTCCGCCATTGGGTCCACGTCCTGTTTACTCCTCCAGTTTAACAACGAGACGCAGTGATTTCAGGCTTTAATCAATCATGAAGTCAAGATAACCAGAGCATGCAAAGACAAGAGAGGCAGCTCCCCCTGAGGCACAAAACACCAATAACACACACACACGCACGCACGCACGCACGCACGCACGCACGCACGCACGCACGCACACACACACACACACACACACACACACACACACACACACACACACACACACACACACACACACACACACACACACACACACACACACACACACACACACACACTGCACTTCCAAATATCTGCTGCTCATATCTGTTTTGTGTTGGATCAACAGTTTGGTTGTTAATAAAGTTTCACGGCGTCACCTGACAGCAGCGTGTGTGTGTTTTACAGCGCTGATACCATCTCTGCTCTTTAGTTTATCACACACACGCATGCACGCACACACACACACACACACACACACTGCCGCTCACACATTACCAGAATTAGCTCTTGAAAATGGATCAAGCCGATAAATTTCCTCTGGAGTGAACAGCTGGTTGCAGCGGCTGCAGGGCTCAGTGTTGGGCGGCTTCATCTCAGCATCAGCACTGTTTGTTTGGACGGAGGAGGAGCTTTACGGATGAAACTGGGCCTCAACGCCATGAAGCTCAACACAGAAACTGTGTTTGTCTTTTAAACTCTCACCTTCTTCATTCTGACGGGGGCCACGTCCTCAAACAGCTAAGCATGAAGCCGTCTTTAAAATCATCAGCGTCTGATGGAGGAAGTGAGTTCCTGCTAGCACAGAGCGTCAGACACAACTGGGACGAAGAAACTCAATCTGGACCGCGATGTCCGAATGTGACAGCAATCGGCTGCAGTCCCACAATGCAACACTCAGCAGGAAGTCACAGCTTGGAAACAAAGTGGTGTAACGACTCCAGTGAGAAATTAACAGTTTCTACTCTTAATTCACTTGAATGCTTTTTTCAAGTTTTAAAAGTGAATCAGCAGAAAAGTTCACAGATTCATTTTGAGTGCGACATTTTATTTAAGTGCATTTATTTCTTTTACATAAACAAAACAACAGAAGTGACGGCCAGCATCAAACGGCAGATTTCTGTTCTTTCACTGAATAACTGAACAGAACCTGCTTTCTGATGATTTCAGGTCCCTCTGGAACCAACACATGAAATCTGAATGAAAACATAAAGAAAGACAGCTGCAGCAAAGACTGAAGGGCAAACTACAGCAGCAGCAGCAGCAGCAACACACACACACACACACGCACACACACACGCGCGCGCGCACACACACACACGCACGCACACACACGCACTTGTCCGGCATCATTTCTAATTACAAATGGTGTTCTGAAAACTCTCGGGTGGCATTAATATATGAGATGCTGACTCTAATTAACTACCACTGAGAATACACATACACACGCACACACATACACACACACGCACGCACGCACGCACGCACGCACGCACGCACGCACGCACGCACGCACACACAGCTGGTGACTACTCTGGGAAGTCGGGCTGATGTTGGTTCTGCGTCCTGAAGATGAATTAAAGATGACAGGATCTCGACCACAGACGAGTGTGTGCGTCTCGTCGCTAATCAACACGCCTTCCTCAACACGCCGCGCGCTCGCCCTCATTACTGCGTGTGGACTGAAAATCGCAGCCTGTGTGTTCAGCGGAATAAAGTCTGAACTGGACTCTGATGTGGATCATGTGAAGTGAGTGCAGCCTTGAGACGGACGGGGGAGAAATCAGCGTTTTGTTTCGTGCCACACGAACAGAAACGACCTCAACAACAACAACAACAACAACAACGGGCCACTCAGTCTTCTGAATTCATCCATAAATTATGGAAAATATGATGGAAAGAAGTCGACTCTTCATAGGACTACATTCAGGTGTTCACTTTGATTGACAGATCTCTCAGCCTATCAGTGATCCCGGTGTGGGTTGCCGCCTTCTGGCTCCAACTCAGCTGCACCCGTTTAGCCAAATCAGGATCCCGTGGCTCCAGTCGGTGAGATGGAGGCAGGAGATGGAGCCAAACCTGATTGTGACGCCACAGGTGTTAAATCCGCCTCTGTATGCAGCTGCTGGTCCCAACACCTGTTCAGTCCCACTAACAGCCTGCCTGTATGCAGGCAGGGCGGGTTTCTCGCCTTTTAGCCAAATGCCTATTGGCAGAGCGGCGTGTCTGCTGGCAGGCCGAAGCGTCCCGGCGGCAGGAAGGAGCTTGGCAGCTGTCAGTCAAATCGATTGGAAATGATGCATTCTGGAGAGATGACCGCTCCTCCGGATACCCCCCAGCGCCTCCACCCTCTCCTCTCCATCACTCCTCCACCCACCTCTCCTTCTATTAAGGTTAAAATCTAATGTGGCTCGGCCTCTCTGGACCATCAGTTCAAAGTTTCTGCTCACAAACGTGTTGAAAGCAGTTCCATCATAGAAAACTTCCCGTGTCCGTCGCTTCACAGAGCTGCTAGGTGGTCAAAAACTCTTCAGGGGACCCTTAATTTTATAAATTAGGTGATATTTGAGACATTAAATTGAGACATTGAAGGCATCTCGAGGGAGCTGTGAAGTGATAAAAGGACAATTAAATCATTTTCCAGGTTCATTTCCATCCAAGCCGGCGTTGGCTTTTGTTTTCCATTTAAATCAATTAAGCTTGTCATTGTTTTTTTTTCCACCAATGACTCAGCTCTGAACGCCTCATTGTTTTGGTTGAAGGTCTGCAGTCGTGTGTGTTTTATTCAGTAATTCCAGAAAGAGGATGAAAAAGTTGCCTTCACAACACTGCGGCTGCTTTGTTTGGACCATGTTTGCCAATGATGATTTTCACCGATTATGATTTCGTAGAGACACATAAAAATACACTTTTCAAACTACTGCAGAGCCAAAAAACTGCCTGCAAAGAGACTTAAAAACAGGATTCAGTTCCTCGTGTTCTGACAGCGAAGCAGCCTCACGTTCAGCTACTGTCCTCTGATATGAAAACCACAGCAGAGCAGACGTCACACTGAGGTCAACGCTGCCTTCACAAATATCTGTGCTGAGTATCACTGATTAAAAATATTGGTGCTGACTGTGGATGTCACGCCGGGACACTGAGCGGTGCGTTTGCATCATGGAGCCTCTTGTTAACAGGTTGGAGCAGCAGCTTCACACCTCTGACTTCAGTTTTAATGTCTGCGTCTGCACAGTATGAAGCAGAAGCGATGAAAGATGAATAATCACTCATTCTTCACTCTGTCACTCCGCTGTCCTCCATCTTTACCATCCTCCCCCTCCCATTGATCCTCAGGCTGATATGCTGCCAGTGTCTTTGAGAAGTCTCTTTGTGGGGTCTCGCCATACAGCGGCCTGCGTTTATTAATGCCTTTTACTGTCAACAGCCTCGGCCGCCGCCAAGAGAGCAGAGCGAGGGACGGGGGGGGGGGGGGGGGGGGGGGCGAGACCGGAGAGATGAAAGAAGGGGGGGGAGGGAGGGAGAGAGTGGCCAAACATTTAAAGATGAAGAGGAGTTAAACCTCTGCGCAGCTCTGGCTTTTTCTTCTTCTTGTGTTCTTCAGACCACCACTTCCAGCCTGGCAGCAAACGAACCGATCGCTCCAATCTGTGCGTCACTTTCTTCAGTGAGCAGCTTCATAAACTCGAACGGCTTGCCGCGTCCCTGGAAAAGCGTCTTTGCAGCAGCTTTTCCTCCAGCTCCTGAGGAAAAGAGGACCGTCTGTCCATTCAAGCAGCCTTTTCAGCAACTATTAACCAACAGTTCTTTACATACCACATTATCCTTCAAGTCAAGCTGGCTCTTCAAAGCGACGGAGCAGCTGGTCGGAGTCTGCTCCTGCAGACGCTTCAGCTGGCAAAAAAACTCATTCAGCCCAGTTTAGAGCCTCCATAATGGGAACTGGGCATAAAACAACAAATCCTCACAACTAAATGACCAAACTCACTGGTGGTCGCTGCCTTCCAGAGGCACCCAGATACATGTTTTCCACCCGACAGCTCTGTCAGAAGGACATCACAGATGCAACTCATCCACAGGACTGTTTCTTACCTGATGCACTGCACACTGTCACAGTAACTGTTCAGCCTCACCTTACCTGTCACTAACCACAGTATTAACGATAATCACATCTTTGATATGCATGGACCACAGACGAACCCGACGACCCCTCCATCCACCCGGACCCCCTTCCTGTGTGACGACCTGACCCTGTTTACTCCTGACAGAAAAGCTAAAGTTTTTTACTTGAACGTAGCATGATTGTACCTAAAAGAGAGGACCTTTCCCACCAGTCTGAAGCCAAAATCTGACGAATCTTCTGAGACTCAAACAAATTTTGCTTTGCGCTCGGGATGATTCTTGCTGAAGGTAAACGTCAAGAAGAAGTTTGAAATAAAATGGCTTAAACTGGCCGCATTAGCAGACCTCGCCAGCACAGACACGACAATGTCCTCCGCGTTACATCATCGGCTGGAAAAGTTTTCCTCACGATCACAAACTTGAGCGTCTTCCCTCAGAGAACCGTCTTTATTTAGGAGCTCTCCCAGCACTCCCATGAAAAAGGAAAAACAGTGAGGCGAGAAGAAATGTGCCGTTTTTTGGGGGAAGTTGGACAGATTTTCAGCCGTAAGCACTTTGAAAGTTTCTTTTAAAGAAGTGTTCACAAAACAGAGACGCTCCGACAAACTTCAACCTGCTGGAGGCTGAAAACCGCGATGGGCTCCTTCTTCTCTCCCCGGGTGAAGCTGATGTAGCGTCAGTGCACCTGTCTGACCCTCCTGAGACACCTGGCGCCCTCCCGTTATGTTTAAGGTCAGAGCAGTCAGGCCGGCTCGTTGGTATTTCCGTGATGAAACACTAATTCACAGTGGCAGAATGCTGCGAGCCGCCTGCGCGACCCCCTGCGGTCCGGTCAGCGTTACACGAGCCCCCACGGTGCTGCTGACCTCTCGTTTATCAGTGATACCCTCCCCGCTGGGCAAAGAGCGTTTCCAGCTCAGCTCAAATGGAGAATGTCAGAGGAGTTTAAAGAGTGGAGCTCAGGCGGTTTCCCCCGAGTGCTCTGCTGGACTGTGAAATACACCAAACTATGAGAAAGCTCCCACTTTTTTCTCTGCTTTTCTTGCAGCTGAGTGGTCCCCGAGTGTGTGAGCAAGTCTATTTTCTGTTCCCTCCTGTCCTATCAGATGTGATGGAGCATACATCTTCTTATTTCAGCACGAGCAGTGAAGCAGTAAAGAGTTTCAGATGGTCCACTTAGGTAAAACACTTCCTTTTGATTAAGAAGAAGAACAGATGAATTTCTGCAAACTTCTATAAAAATCTGCTCCGTATTTAAACATCAAAAGTCAAATTTTGTCAGCAGCCGTTCATTGTTTAAAGTAACTGATGCATTAACCTGATAAAATGTAAACTACAATGTGGCCTATTAGTCACAGTCTCAGTCTATTGTCATCTTGTGTGCTGCCTTTGTTAACTGTGTTTTGCCAAAGTAATTAAATCCTGACAGCTGTCAGAAAAAAGCAGCGAGAAAAGAATGAAAACAGAAAGAGTTCAGTGAAAAGCCAAAGCCTCAAAACTGCATCATGATCGAGCAATAAGGACCGTAGAAAACAGCAGAAATGCCCATCAGCTTCCCGGACGCCTTCAAGCTGAATGACAAGTTCAGTTCACGCGATATGCCGCCGTGCTGACTGTATGAGGAGTCACAACATGAGCTGCATTTATTGTATGATTGATGCTATACGGATAAAGTCTATTAATGTTATAAAGGTCATTTTTAGATCTACCACGTCCAGGTGCAGACTCCACCTGCAGCTGTCATCTGGTCCCTTGAAAAATTCCACTTTATTACATCGAGAAAGTCCAAAGTTTCAGGGCTTTTGTTCAGGTCATGAGACCTATAATATCAGTAATAAAGAAGAGTTGTCAAAAGGAGCAGGCAGTGACAGTGTTGTGGGAGGTATACATCACACTGATTGACTGTGTCTAACCTGCATGATTATACAGGAAAAACAAAACAAACATGAATAAACCAGAGCCACAGGCGTCCGTCGACATTATTCTGACATTTCTGCTCAGTCTTTAACATCAAAACACAAATCAGGCTGCTGATGGAATCCATTACGTGAAGACACAGTCGACTATTTTGCCTAAACAAAGCAAATTGATTGTGCTGACAGTGACCGACCCTCTCGCTGCGCTGCCATTTGAGGAAAGGCGGCGGCTGAGAGCAGAGTTTCAGCTCTGCCGAGCATCACTCGCTCTTGTTTGGCCCTCTGAGCGGAGCAGAAAGCAGCAGGCCGCCCACGGCGGAGCGCTGGCTCTGGTGTGAATGTGGCGATAATTGGCCTTCTATCCACTTCAGCCACCGAGCCAAACGCCGGCGGGTCGCTCAGCCAGCCACCTGTGGTGCATTATGGTCCACACTCAGCTTTAATAAGAGCTAATCCTCAGTGATGAGCCCCGGCCCGGGCCCTGTGTCAGCATGCATCCTCCACACAGGCTGCGTTCAATGACAGGGGACGTTTTAGACGCGTTACAGGTGGACCTCTTTCCGGATGCGTCCTCCACACGGGCCACCTTTAATGAGCAAAAAGGGCACCTTTTGAAACATGCTACAAATAGAAATACGGCAGGTCAGATCAGCTCAGTGCACGTTCAAGAGGGCTAATGCTGTCAGGACTGCTGGTATGCAAATTAAGCAGACGAGGATCAACGGTTGTGAAAGCAGATTCGTGCCAGCGCTCAAACTGAACTCGGCCAAAATAAGAGAAGATTTGAATAAGTGTTGCTGAATGAGTGATGAGCCTAAAATCTGAGGAAGGAACTCAGTTAGAGTTGCACATTATGTCAGCAAAGGTCAACTGAGGGTACATTCAAGAGCTACAGCTGTTAGCAACCAGCTCTGATGAACTGGGCAGGTTCAGTTTCAGGACTGACTGAGGTCAGCGGGAACAAACACGAGCTCCATTTGAGCCAGATGCTCTCAGGAGAGCTGAGATCAACCCAGGGTACGTTCAAGACAGCAGTGGTCCTTAAATGAGAGTCAGGACAGTTCAAACTAAAGTGACGTGTGTTTAACAGACTGAAACATGTTGTTCGTTCAAAGTTAAACACTCTCATGCTGCATGTAGAGGAGACGTTCAAGAGCAGAGGCTGTAAAGTTGATTCATGGCCGTGCAAACCCTCAGCGTTAGTAATAATGAGATTTATTTTTCATGTGTTGTAAAGCCGTGCTGGGATAAGGAGAGTATTTATTTATTTCATATTTCAAGTGTGAAAGTGTTGCAGACAGAGCTCACATCACCGGGGTTTCACCAGTTTGGCTGCTTTTAATCCCCAAAAACCAACTGATGGTGCATTAAACAGGAATAATTGTTGTTGTGTGAGACGTTCAAGTGTTGCAGGAAGATGCAGAAAAGTCAGAGCAGACAAACTGAGGTGCGTTTCAGAAAAAGCAGCATTTGCCAGTTGGGCAGATTGAAGCCAGCACTCAGCAGAGACGAACCAGCGGCACAATCTGCTAAATGAAAAGTTCTGTCGGAGCAGCTGGTGTGAAACAGGATGACACACACTCTCCTGCGGTGCGTTCAACAAGGTGAAAGGTTTCAGCAGAGGAATCGGGTCGCGCACACTTGTCCTGGAGCGCGGGCGAAGCCATTTCCGGCGCCGTGTTTTTCACCCTGACAGTTTTATTAGTTCACGTCGGAGTGGCAGATAGAAAAGATGCCAGCAGTTGTCAACAGGCTGCGTTCAAGGTGATGTTCACACCTTGGCACTTTAATATGTGGAGAAAATTTACTTTTTTTAGGTTTGACATTGGGGAGCAATGTCAGCCAAAGAGTCACTGTAAATGATTTCAGATTCAAAAACACACTCGTATGTGGCTTCTTTTACAGCGTGTTGTGCTTTAGTTTAGGAAATAATTGAACAAAGAATAAATACTTGACATTTTCAGACACTTGTTGATAAAAACTTCGGTTAATCCTCAGAAAGTGTTGAATGATGAACTCTCTTTCCCCACATATCCTGTTAAGTCAGCGTCTTATTGTCCATATTTTGCATTTTCGCTGCCTTCGTGTGATCTGTGCGTTCTCCCTCTAAGTCCCAGCTGAGATTAAATCTCTGAGTGCTGCTTAAAAGAAGTCTCCATGCAGTCTTCATTCGCTGCAGTCCCGCGGCGATTCACCCCCAGCGTCGGCTGAGGCGTCCTCTGAAGGTCCCCGCAGAGACATGTTCACCGCGGGGACAGAAACTCTTCCTGCAGGCCCAGCCGTCCTCTCCGGAGGAGCACACCGGCGCTAAGCTCCGTAATGAAACTCTGTGATTGTTTGTCACGCCGAGGTTTGATCCGTCCAGATGGGAAATAAAGCAGAAGCGACCGGGGAGCAGTTTCCCAAAAATTGCAAATTTGCATCAAGCGAGAGGAAGGCTGAATTGTTAAGTTTTTCTTTCTTATGTTCTGTTTCTTCCTTCAGCTTGTTACACAAGAGGATGGAGAAGGGAGAGAGGGGCAAAGTAAAGCAGGCAGGGAGCATGAAGAGAAGGTGGAAATGGGACCGACGGAAAGACGGAAAGACAAAAACGATAGAACAGAAGAGCGATGGGACAACTCAAACACTTTAAATCTTTCGTTCAGCCAACGCTGATGTTCGTCTCCACCAAACTGGGAGCTGCTTTGCACACGGAGGTGTTAACAGGAAACAGGAAAGGCTGAAATGAACTCAGGTGTGTTTATGTCTTGTTGTTTAAGTGTGAAAGCTGTCAGTCAAACAGCCGCAGAGACACAAAGGTCTCTGACGCTTCGTTTGACCATAGTCATTGTAAAGTGTGATTTGAAGTGAGCGTCAGGTAAAACCACAAAGTCACCTGACTGACACCTCGGTGGCTCTGCGTTGGAAACATCGGCTGTTCTGAACATGTGTTTGTTCATAATGGCAGACAGAGATGATTCCAACGCCTCATGAAGAGGCCGTGAGCCCGATCTGTTAAACGGTCTCATTTAAAGCATGAACAAAAGGTTTTCTGCGTTATTCTTCCCTCCGGTGATCACCAGCTGGAGGTCAGGGGTCACCCTCTGCTGCTTTTATTTCATTTGTTTAATTTAACGTTGTGCTGAAAACCACTGAGTCTCACAGAGAGAGAGGAAGTCACGCTGCGAACGCGCCGTGTGCTGAGAAGATGCATGTTTACCAGATTGTGAGCTGCTTATGTCAGGAATGAATAATGGATGAACTTGTAATTATTAATCCTGCTTACAGTGGGAGCGCGGCGCGGCGGAGCGGCGGGACTGCGACAGGCAGGACGGAGCGCCGAAAAGCAGAGCGTGATGGGCCGACGGAGAGCAGACCTGACAGCCAGAGTGTGAAGTGTGAGCGCAGCAACGCAGCACGGTTTGTGTCTGAACGGCAATAATTCACGTTTAAATCACTGGGATCAGTGGTGGGACGGAGGGGAGGGCGACTGCAGACAGAGCTGCGATGGGAGTCCATTAAAAGCCATGAATGATGCCACGTTTAAAGCTTTACAAATCCCTCATCTCTCTGAGAGTGCGCCACGCTTCAGTCCTTCAGAGGAGACACGATACCGCGATCTGTGAAGCCGCAGTCTGACTCACAGGAAGTAGGAAGCAGGTACAAGCCTGTCATTGGTCGATACTTCTCCTCCACCTTCAGCAGCCGTCGAGCTAGCAACCTACATGCTGCAAACGGCAAGGAAGGAAGGAATCAAGGAAGGATGGGCGGACGGATTAAAAGTTCCTCCTGACACTGCATCCAGAGCTTAGCCCCGCCCAGGACGATTGTGATTGGCTTACAGAAACACTAACAAGCCACAGCGTTTTTCCTCCGACAGCAGAACGATAACGCAGCCGGGCCTCCAGCACTGCTAAGCGGAGTGTGGAGATGAGTCTGTAAAGCTGTGAAAGAGCTAATTAGAGGGTTTCACAACGTCTGAGGAGTTCATTTCCAAAATGTTTTGTCTCTGGTGGAAAAAGGTGTTTTCAAACATATCATTACTGAGTCAAACAGGGACTTCAGTTACTGGCAATTAGAGTTGCAAAAACATATAATGTGACTTGGAGAAATATCATCTAACGACAGAAAAACGCTTAAAGTTTTAATATGAATATAAACCACAGCAGCCACAGGTATCCCCGCCCGATGTCTAACTGCTTAAAGCTTTTGAATTATTGATGTTTGTTCTGCCTGTTTCACTCTGCTCTCTTAATCATCTTGACATAAGCTTGAACTTTACAGAGATTTAGCTCTGATTTTTTTTACAGGCTAACTATAATCATTGAACATGAATTTAGGGAAAATCATGGCGGAAGCTGTCAGTTTCACCTTCCAGCACTGTTACATTTGCATTGTTTTCAACAGGGTTTGAAGCAGGCCCCCTCCTCACTCTCTGTCCATGTACGGTGAGCATAACTTCATTTAAATGCTGTTTCTCATTTTCTAACTTCCTGTGAATCTTTTGAGAACAGAAACAGGTCGACTGGGGGCGAAGCAGCAAACTGTGACAACAAAACACGGAGCGATCGACTGAGTCAGCAGCCGGCCGGGTCACATCCGTCACATCAGGCACCCAAACACATATTTCACTTCCCCCACTTAGAATGAGTCAGGTGCGCCGCCAAAATAAATGTGCAGTCAGCAGGAAAACGCTCCACTTTGCATCGGCCTCTTATTAACCTGAGAGGAGGGAGTGTAAGAGCACAACAATAGCATGTTGACAGTGAGGTCAGAAATAAACATTAACGTCAGAAAACAACTGAGGAATCAGAGCCGAGGGGGCGGATAAAACCTGATGAAGCAAGAAATGATAGGGTCCCTCATGGGCCACCGTAGGCAATCACTAGAAGCCACCGGAGTGTGATTCAAACCTGACAACAACGAGCTCATCCTGAAGGCCCAGTAAAAACCTGATGGTTTGTTACTGCCTGTTAAGTAAAACCGAGGTTGACGACGTGCAGTTTGAATTAACAGCTGCATTAAATTCATCAACATGTTCGCCGTCTGCGTGGCGCACTAAGTACCCTGAAGGCATCTCTGAGAAAAACAAGCACGATCTAAGGGACAAGGAAAAGCACCGAAGCCTTTTCTGCGTCGACTTCAGTGGATTACTTCTCCTCAGAAGCTTGACCTTTTTCAGGAAACATTAGTATTTCAGGTTCCAGGGAAAATGTGTCGAGGCAAACAGCAATTTGACTTAGAGAGCAGTTAAGAGGTGCTTTCAGAGAGTCGATGAATGCCACCGCCATCCATCATTCACAATGTAAGCATGACAACAGCTGAGGCCGGCAGCAGCAGCGCCGTGACCAGCACAAAAGAGCGATGACGGGATGAAGGTACTCTGACTCCTCTGTGATGGACACATAACAAGTACCATTATTCTGTTCTGACCAATAAACATCATATTAATCCATCTGAAGATCGTGTGACGTGATTGAAAGCTCCAGAACAAATTCCAGTTTAAATTTCTCTCGTTGAGCCAAATGTCTGATGGATCGACTGTGTGAAGACACCAGAAACAACCTGATGAAGGCATGACTGCTGAAAAAGGTCAGGATAATGCAGCTTTAAACTCCAACAAATGGACCAGCAGGCACCTAAAAACTGTCCTCCACTCACCCACAGCACCAAGTTTTCCTCTTAACATCCACTTGGCTTTGCTCCATCTTTGCTGAGCAAATGACTACAGAGAGAAACCAGAAGGTAAACTGTGAGATTAAGTTATTTTCTGTAGCATTGTTTGATGATGCAGCCTGATAAAAACAGCTGTTTTCAAAATGGATGTTTGGCCTTTGTGAGGAAATGGAAGGTGATGATAGCTGGAGGTTTAGAACAACAATAACTGGCTCTGTCTCTATCTGGAAACACAAGCGGCGGCGGCGGCAGATAATGGCTGACAGAATCTATTTACTGTACATGAGATGTAATATCTCCCAGCTCTCTGCGGGGGAATAATTTGGAAAAAGGCAGAGATTAAGACAGAATGAGAATGAAAGGAACAGAGGGAATCAGTTGGAGAGAAATTGAGATGGAAAGAGAAAATGAGCTCCTCGGTGTGTTTCGGTCCACATTGTTTTCACTTAAAATGCAGCAAAATGCAAATTCGGCAGAGAAGAGGGAAGAAAGAGTAGCAGCCGCTCTCTGTGTTCCTGAAACCATGTTTAGCTCTGGTGTCTAGAGATGACTCACAGTCGCTCAGGGCCGTGCAGGGAAAACACAAACCCATGAAAACACAGAAGAGCGGGTGTTTGTGGTCCCAAACGCTGCAGAGCTTCAGTTAAAGCACTTAAACAATAACCCAATTACGCCTGCTCTGCCTCAGATAATGGCTGTCAACGAGCACTTAAAGCAGGCGGGACCGTCGACCGTCACACGGGACCGCGGCGCTTCACAGACCCTCCAGGCAGCTTCGACAACTCACCACGGAAACTGATCGGAAAGTCGACAAACACGAGGTCTGTGCAGGAAGACGTCACTGGTCCGAGTGGGTTTCAGGTGAATGGATTCTGGTTAAATGTCAGCGAGTACATTCACTTAAAAATCAACACTTCACTTTCCCAAACTGATCTCAGGCTTCAAAAACATCCACCTCGGCCACAGAAGACGAGCAGACGACTTAAAGGTCACCTGACAGTATGTCCTCGGCTAATTGGGGATGAGCTGTTTACATCACATCTGCTGCCAATAATGAAAAAATAAGACAAAACTCTGAAGGACGATGGTTTTTTTGGGTGATATTTAGTTTCAAGTCATTTCATGAGTCAAGTTCAGGGAGGTCAAAGGTCAAAGCAACATCAACTACACTCAAACCCTGGATGATAAATTATCCATGCAAGACACAAAAGGACAGTGAGACTCAGCCCGCCTTCCTTTCCGCCATTGTTTTAACTTAACATGATGCATGCACTTCAATAGAGAGACACAGAGGCGTTCAGGGAACCCACAATAACTACAGCTGCCCTTGTTAAACTGTGCGGTGCTTTGGGTAAAATGATCCGACAAAGGGAAAATGTTAAATGTTAATTCAATAAGGAGGCCAATAAAGAGCAATATTCAATAGCTAACCGCCTGCTCTTTTCTTCAGTACTGGTTTTAAATGTTAAACACATAAGGGAGCTCCGCACACACCAGCCGGAAGACAAACGGAGGAAATGAAGACTTTTCTACAGGAAGACAATCCCATTCAGTTCATACTGCAGACCTTTCACAGGCAGGGGCCCTCAGTGCCACGGGCCCCCACAGAAAGTCAGCTGGTCCCTTCATCTGCTGCTTCAACAACTCGCTATTACATCCCAATCACTTCAGGAACATCAGGGTCAGGCCAGGTTTCCAACACTAAACTTTAACATCAGAAGTTTCATTTCATCAAATACATTAGCTTTGTGCTACGGTAGCTTAGCTTGGACTGTATGCCCTCTCAGCATTATCAATGCTATGCTAGCTTTGTGCACTGTTAGCTGATACTGTGGTAGCTTAACCCCAGCAGGTATTTTCTGCCTGGTCAGACTGCAGGTATGTTCACTTCCTTCCTTGTTATCTTAATAGAGTAGAGTGAAATGTTAATGCTAATTCAGTGTAACAGCTAATTGGTAAACAGACAAAAAATGGAGCCACATTCGTTCAGGTTTCAGTCTGTGGACCAACAGTATTCACAGGTTGGAAACTGATAATTACTGTAAGTTCCTGAATGCAGCTTCAGCCACACATGACTGGCCACTACCAAACATCTCATGTTGTATGAGTGTGAACAGAGCTGACACCATGCTCCCACCTCCTCGCAGCCCACAAGCACATAAGCTCCATGTGGTCAACCCACAACAACATCCTGCAAAGTGCAAAGCAGACATTTAGCCAGATGGGAAGGTCAGGGGTCAATCGTCTGGGGATCAGTATCAGTATTCACAACAAATGTGATGGAAATCAGGCCATCAGTCAGTGTTCGCAGTATCTGTGTATCTGCTCACCGCAGCCACGTTCAGCCGCTGAGCATCATCTCCACAGCCTTTCAGCGCGTCGCTCCAGAGAGGCCTCCTTCCCCTGTTGCACTCTGGGTACCCTCCCCTCCCTCAGAGCCTGGTGAATAAATCCTCTGCGGTGTTGTCGTCTTGACTTTGTTTCCTCTGAGGTTGGGCGCCTCTGTTAAGCCCTGCCGGCGCTTTATCTCACACGCACCGTTTGTATTTGCTGTTCTCCCCCCTTTCCCGTGTGGTTTATCATTTTTATGTGCAAGCAAATAAACTCTGAACTGTGATCTGCGAGCAATTCAAATAAGGATTCTGGTGCAGAGGGTTTGCAGCGCGACATGCTATCCAGATGCAAGGTTCAGCTCAGAGGCCTCTCCGATCCACAGAGAGCGGCAGAGGTGGAGATTTGAGGAGGAAAATACTCAAATATGTCTGCCAGTGAGTGTATGTGCGTGTGTGCGCGTGTGTGTGTGTGTGTGTGTGTGTGTGCCGTGCGTTTCAAACGGCGACGGTGCTTCAACACTCTGAACACACAAACAGTAAATAAATCATGTGCTGATGTTAAATACACACAAGGATGGGTGTAACATGCATCCTGACATGTGGTCAGTCTGAACGTACAGGGTGTGTGTGTGTGTGTGTGTGTGTGTGTGTGTGTGTGTGTGTGTGTGTGTGTGTGTGTGTGTGTGTGTGTGTGTGTGTGTGTGTGTGTGTGTGTGTGTGTGTGTGTGTGTGTCTGTCTGTCTGTCTGTCTGTCTGTCTGAGAGAAAAAAGGCAGATTATTTTTGCATTCATCACTGATTGTGCTTATGTTTGTATGCATGTATGCCTGCTTCGAAGCACCGTGTTTGTGTCTGTGCGAGTGTATGTTTGTGTGTGTGTGTGTGTGTGTGTGTGTGTGTGTGTGTGTGTGTGTGTGTGTGTGTGTGTGTGTGTGTGTGTGTGTGTGTGTGTGTGTGTGTGTGTTGATGAGGGGCCCGTACACGTCTCAGGGCTCTACATAATGGATGAATTCGCTGCAGCGAGCAGAACAGGCCAAGCTGGACTCATTTCAAAACGCCTCGAACGCTGCTATTTATACAGAGAGCTGGAAGGACTTCAGGAGCAGCAGGAGGAGGAGGAGGAGGAACAGGGGCCGCTCGTCGGCACGGCAACGCCACCTTACCGGCACCCGAGCACCACCCAGGTCCATGTTTACTCCGAAAAACCAAGAAGCACGGCCAAAAATGAAATCTGCTTTTGTGCTGATCACTTCCTGTGCTGATGGAGAGGAAGGAGACTTCATCCATCTGTGTTTCATTGTTAGAATTCATCTGTTCCTCTGCCTTTCGCTCACATTTCATACATGTTAACCCTTTTAGCAGCGGCCATGTTTACTGTAAATCCTCCAGTGGTTTCCATGGAACGGCAGTAGCTGTTAAATAACTATTTCCAGTGAAGCTCCATCATGTTCTGACCTGCTCCTGTTTTCATTTCATGCTGATGCAAACGAAACTTGTTTACCTGCTGTTGTGATCTACTCAGGATGACCGAGCCCTCCTTCATCAGTACAACTATTACAACTAACACTTTTATTCACTAATTATTTCCAGTTGCCTCCGCTGATCACTGTTTGGCTATGATCACTTCCTGTCATTTCACATTAAAAGCCTTCCAGTGGCTCAGTGGGTATAAACCCAGATTAACAGGAATACTTAAGGAGCGTTAGAACAAAAATTTGGATTTCCCATCAATACAGTTATGACGTCTAATTACCGGGAATCATTTCTTCATTTCTTCATCCCCCTCAGATGCTGAACGCTGCCTTATTTTAATACGTAGTCTGGAAGATTTCATCCACTTCTTCCTTTTGTTTCGAGCTGGATCAGGTGTGACGGTCCTCAGCCATAAATGTGCGTGTAAATGGAAAACTCCCTCATACAGAATTTAGTCATTTTCAGGTCTTGTTTTGTGACGTTCAAAGACTGAAAAGTTCTCGTCAATGTTTGTTTTAGGCACCGTTATCATCACAGAAGTCTCAGGTGTCTAACGGCTCGTTAAAGATGCAGATTTCCACCATTAAAGTTTGCACATCTTTGCTCTGCATATTGTATTGAGAATGGTGCTTTCAAGGCCTTTTGTTGAATTTTTGAAAAATGTGTATTTCACTCCTATTAGCACTTGGAGAATCTTCTAAACTTGAAGCAGCGGCTGTCAGTGTGTCGAGGAAGAGGAAACATCCGTCACTGAACTTATTTGTTTAAAGACAGAGACAAAGAGAGGGAAAACAAACGATGCACATCAGACACAATACAGCCACAGTCAGCGGCTAAAGGGATTGGCATGCTAATTTTAATCATTTATTTGGGCATCGTATCCCAGAGGCACGTCACTGACAGTCGGCAGCCGAGCCGCCGTCAAAGCCTCATTTCTTTAATTTCACATCAGAGTGTGGAGTCACAGAGCTGTTTAGATTTGTCAACAGCTCTGATAAGAGCAGGAGAAACAGAATAAAACAGATTTAATGAGAGCAGAAAGAGGCGCAAGGACTCTGTTGTTCAGCGTGAGAGAAGCAGCACGAACTGACAAGTTTCCTTTTGCCTTTGACGACGTTTGACAGTGTTTCTGAGCTTCTTTGAGATGCTGTGGTGGTTTGTAATTTGTTGTATTTTGAGGTACTTCATGTTGTTGCAAGCCGGGGGGAGAAAGTGCGATGTGCAGCAGTCATCATCCAGTCGGTTTGCTGTATGATTGAGATGGCGGTCGATCCCACACTGAGTGACAGCAGTCTCAACCGCAGGGCGAGGGATTCACATCGAGAGCTACTGCAGCTGAACGCACTGAAGGAGGACGAGCTAAGAGTCAAGCCAGCCAGGACAGACATGTCATATCTGTCACTTCATCAGCACTGACTGGGAGATTCAGTCCAGTTACAGTTACTTTGGACCAAGCAGGATACGGACTGAGAACCTCTGAACACGCCGTGATGGCGACTAAAAGCAAACCCTGTTTCATCCTCACTTTTACTCTAAATAACATGAAGTGAACATATCCTGCGTTTGAGACTTGAAACCAGACCATAAACTTGTTAGTAAACTGTTGACTGAGGTAATAAATCAGCTGAGAGGTCGGATCATGTCCTTTCAGTGGAGTCGCCCCCTGCTGGCCATTAGAAGGAATGCAGGTTTAAGGTACCTCTGCATTGGTTTCACTGTTCAGACCCTGAAGTCCACTGTTTACACAGTTTATGATTTGAAGATGAAACCCAGTCTTACAGTGCATTATGGGAAATGTAGGAGCACCTGTCTTTACAACACCTGTAGAAGATGATATGATTTACAGGAGTTCAGGCCTTTGACGTCGTCAGAAAAACTGATGCTGGTGGAAGCTGACTCACCTGGAAAACAGGTGAAGACACTTTTAAAGTCAACCAGATTCTCTGTCAATCTAATCTTATTTGGTACTTTCTACTTTGCAGTACTTTGTGGAGCTTCAGGAAACGCTCTCAGTACTTTGGTGTGATTCTGTGTGATTTGTGGAAAATGTACTAAAATTGGGTTTCTGAGCTGCAGAGATGCAGCAGATTTTCATGTTTCTGTCTGTTACTGAAAAACCACAGAAGCCGTCATCCATCCACTGCACCAACACACACACACACACGCACGCACGCACGCACGCACGCACGCACGCACGCACGCACGCACGCACAATTACATTCCACTGCAAGTACATTATGGCAACACACACACAGGGCTTTGGAGTGTGTGTGAATCTCATGTGATTTTGACACACATCAAAGAGAATATGTTTCACTGGTGGCAGAGAGACAGACAGACAGACAGACAGACAGACAGACAGACAGACAGACAGACAGACAGACAGACAGACAGACAGACAGACAGACAGACAGACAGACAGACAGACAGACAGACAGACGTCCAACTGGACTTGTTTATCTTCCACCATGTTTCTTTGCATGTACACAGAAATCTGTCCGTCCTACAATCAAGACACTGATTTGAGTAAATAAATAAATATTTCTATCCAGACACTATTTCCTGCCTTTAAACAAATCCCAGAGACGGCGGTCCTCGATCCCAGAGACGGCGGTCCTCCCTCCCTGACAGTCACACCTGTGATGTGAGTCCAGCAGGTAGAATGGAAAAGGTGGAACGTATTGATGGAATCATCACAGCATCTGAAAGCTCACATCAATACTGAAATCTGAGGTACGATGCAGTATATTTTCTGGAAATTCAATAGAGAAACCATTTATGGATAATGTAACCAGATGGGAATAAGTACTGAATGCCTATGACAGACTCAGATATTTTAAAAGAAAGTGATCAATAGCAATATTTTACAAACTGCTGTGGGTAGAATCGACCAAAGCGGTGGAACGATCCATTGTTCACTTTACTGAGCGAGAAAGCTCCGAGCTTTGGAAAATCAGCTCCACCACAGCCTTGGAGACATGAAAAGGGACAACTTCTCAGATATTTCTCCATTCTGATATCAATACTTGAGCTGAAATCACTGTTTAGTCATTCTTTTTTTAAGCAAAACAAATGCCGGCTGTTCCAGCTTCTCAAATGTGAAGTTTCATGATTTCTTTGTCATAAATGTTATTAAACTGAATATCCTTGAACGGTTTGTCCAACCAGATGACATCTGAAGTCATCAACTTGGGTTATTGGACATTGTAGCAACATTCTATAGTCTCGATTATAGATTAATTGAGATTCATAATGAAAAATAAACATATATTAAAGGGCCATAATCGATGACTTGAACCAGGACAAAGAAAGTCAAACTGCGAGAGCAGGAAAAGCTGGAGGGGCAGTCTGAGATCTAAGTATGGCACACTCAGGACTTCCTTCATCAATCTGCTCCATCCTCGTCACCTTCACTCCAGATCTGTGACCTTGCCTCATCTTCCTCTCCCTCCATCTTTCCTCGTCCAGATCGCCAGCGAGGACAGTAAACTCCGGCTGTAAATCGTTCCGAGCTGTCCTTCCCAACTCTGCTGCTTGTAAACTTTCAAACAGGCAGCTGTCTGATGAGGTCGTCCTCAGGGGACAGCCATCACTTTAACACGTCATTGACGCTACGGTCGTCCACCTTCCATTAAAACTCCTGCAGTCATGGCTAAGAGGAGGAACTCCGTCGGAGGAGAGGAAACAGACAGCAGAGAGCAGGAAACAGACCAGGAAGCAAAGGAACTGTGAGATGCACCAACTTCCAGGTTTCTTCATTTTTTAAATTTCATTTATTTCTCTCTTCAGCTGCTTTAGAACTCAACAGATGACTTGAACAAGCTCCGACATCCTCTCTGCAGGCTGTCCAAAGGCATTGTGGGAAATGTAGGAAATCACTAACTGAAGAAGAAGTGAACGAGAGAAGGTGAAGAAACAGTTCCACCCAAAAGTAAACTTTCAGCTGAAATGGTACAGTCAGACGCTTTGTGTGCCAGGACTGATTATCCTCTGCCGTGGGACGGATTTTATTCACCGCAGGACGATGCTGATGTCACTTCCTGCATCACAGTTCAGTTTAGAGCAAATGTTTGTTTCCTGAGAGGGTGTCTGAGTTCATCGATGCACCAGAAACTGCTGCTGACGTTCAGGTCGGCAGCAGGAAGTTCAGCTTTCCTTCAGGTCAACCACACTGTCTCAGAGTATTTTTAATGAGTGGAAAGAGTGTCTTCTGCAGAGAGAGCTGCATTATGTTTGCAGCCTTAATGCCGCTAGGCTACCTGGAGTCTTCAAGTCCTTCTCTGGTGTCTTTTACGGTGAATCAGCCATGAGCCCAGTTAAACCTACAGGAGCTTCTGAAGGCTCGTGTAAACGTATTTAATAGACATGAGATAAATAATCGACCGCGGTCTGAATCTCTGCTGTCACAGATCAGTTCAAAGAGACAGTCTGAGAAATGTCAACTGTCAGAGAAAATCATGTCAATCACGTCCACGATGGCTGAGAGGAGAGCGTGAATATGTGACTGAAACGGTCGATGAGCAACACACATACGACATTATGCTTTCATGAAAGCATTATGTGTTTAACATCTTCTAATGAGGATCATCAAAGACCAAATATCCAACATAAGAGGCAACAATTTCTACTGCAGCAACTAAATTCATCTTGAGACAAGGTCAAGAGACGGGTGCATGCTTCATCATCAGCAGGTCTGTGCTAACTGCATCAATGACAGTGATCAGAGTTATTTTTAATCAGGGCACAGCCACAGAGAGAACACAGCTCACCAACCCCACTCACTTTTCCACAGGTGACCTTTCTATCAGTCTGTCTGTCTGTCAGCAGCAGCCAGAACTGCTAACTGCTAACTGCTAACTAAAGCCAAGTTCATCATCAGAGAAGAACATTAAGCATTAAGCACACGTTGTTTGGCGCTCTTTACATCGTCCACCGAGGGGAACAACAAACAAGCCGGCAGCGTTTCCACGATCAGCTCTCTGCGTAAACTAACCTGTCACTTCAATGTTTAAATCTAATTTCCCGCCGGGCAGTTTCTGTGATGTGACGCCACCCGTGTCGCGGGTTAAGAGTCTGCAGCGTCGCCACGGCTGACAAGCGAAAGCAGCTCGACTGTGACAACAACAACCCCGTCACCCAACCGCCGCCACCGCCTCCCCAGTCCAATCTAATGTTCAGCAAGACTGCACCCCTGATTTTATTTGCCCTGCGCTAAGCTAATGTCTGATTAATACAGCATAGGTCAAGACAACGTGAAAGAGATGGATTGTGGGGGTAAAATGAGAGGTAGGAAGGGTGGAAGGAAAGAGAAAAGACAGTTAGGGAGAGAGAGAGAGAGAGAGAGAGAGAGAGAGAGAGAGAGAGAGAGAGAGAGAGAGAGAGAGAGAGAGAGAGAGACAGACAGAGAGAGAGAGAGAGAGACAGACAGAGAGAGAGGGAGAGGGTTTTTATTTTCAGATTGCATTTTTATTCTTTATTCTAGGAAAACAAGGTACGACAAGAAGCCCATTACAGTTTCATTCCCCTGCAACTTCCCTGATCTGTGAAATCCATAAGCCAAGAGTTCAGAGCAGAGGAGCAGGGAGAGCGAGACAGACGAGGAGGAGAGCGAGGATGAGAAATTAATTATTTGGCAGAGGCGTCACGGTTCATTTGGCCCAGAAAACGGTGTACATGGAGCCGACGGTGCGCAGGCGTTTGTCACAAGGCTCAGAGAGGAAAATCATTTTCATACCACCTGTGCTGCCGGTTCAACTAATTCAGTCAAATTTTCATTTCATTCAAATGTCTGAACACAAAGAGGAGGTGGAGGGGGTACCAGGAGATAGAGGAGGAGTAAAGTTCTTGGAATCCACTGGAGGTGTCATCCGGGATGTGCAAACATCTGTGACCCCGCTTTCCTAAAGCAATATTAAAAAAAGCAAAGCTGCCCTTCAATAAAGCCAAAACCTGCAGTAACTGGGGCTGTTTTCACAGCCCGAGGTGAGCAGCGCTGAGGACGACGTAACTACAAATTACAGTCAATGCAGGACTCAATGGCGGTCTTCAAACAAATTATGCTGGACAAGCAGCTAAATGACAAACCTTCAAAGATACTGATGAATGCTGGGCGTCTGCTGGCAGCTTTCAGACGCAGAATTGTTTGAGACAGAAACCAAAATATGAGTCAGCATGCAACGGAGTGTGTATACACCTCTGGCTAATACAGGTGAAGCGCTCTGAAGTCACGCAGATTGGACTGAAACGGGGAAGTCATCAGACAGTCAAACAGTAGCACGAGCTGGAGTGGTGTTTGAAGGGTCTGAGCTCTAATGGAGGACGCCTTCTCTGTATCCTCATACAGGACTTTCTAAAGCGAACAGCTGACGGCTGGCGTGGATGTCTGGGATGCTCCTCAACAGACAACCTCTGATTGCTAACATTAGTTAGAAGCTTCAATATCAGCAGTTTAAGGTAGATTCAGAAGTACATTTGGCTAAAGGCAACTAGCATTGAAGAATAGATATCATTTCCTACGTCTTTTTATTTTGTAGGATTAAACTGATCAAACTGTCCCAGATCAGGAGACCAAATACTGAGTCTGAGAACTGATGCTGTTTGTGTGTTCTTACCACACACTTGTTTAACAGGTTGATGTCTGCAGTGTGCCTGCCTTTGATAAAGCATTAATGAAGTGTTTCATTAGTCACTAAAAGCTTGTTTAGATTTGTTTAGCTACTCTCAGACACTCAGCAGTCCACATGGATGTTATTATTCTGAGGAGTGGAAGACGGAAATTAAAGTATTTCTGAGCACTCTGACTTCCACCTCCTCACAGTGCATTAGAGTCAAAGGGCAAATCCATAGCGTGCTGTTTTGCTAATCCCAGACATTAAGGTCAGTTCTAAGATAAAAGAAAAATACCTGGAAATAGCAATGCATGCTCGAAAAGTGCAACAGAATTTCAGAGTTTCTCTGAGATCAGCGGTCATGTGCGAGGAGGAGAAGGAAATAAGTGCTAACCAGCAGCTGAAAGCGAGCAAATTAAGACTCAGTTTCACTGCCAGCAGCACTGGCAGGAAGCCAGTCATGACTTGGGTGGCTGTAACTACTGAAAGATCTACCTGGTGGCTAAAATGGTGAAAGTGTTCTGGACGCTAAAAGACTCTCGTTTCCTGCCCTGACCTCAGCTGTTTCTTCTCATTAAGTGGAAAATTGTCTCCTCTGCAGGGCACTGGCAACACGCATCACAGTCCTCTCATAGAGCGCTGTGTCTCTGCCGTTTCCCTCGTGGACTCGAGGACTGGTCAGGTAATCGGTAATGGTAAAGAACCCACTCCGCTCTCATGCCTGATTGTCCCCTATTGATTTGTGTTGGAGGGCTTTAAATGAAATGCCACGAGAGCTGAACCCCTCGCTCCCCTGAACAGCAGGATACCTCCGCTGCTGTCACTCAGGGCCTTCCAGCCAATGGAAATGAATGAACTGCAAGCACAAAAGCGCTGCTGAGGGCCATTAAGAAAGGGTGATGCACCACAGATTCAGACACCAACAACCACCCTCTTCTTCCTTCCCTCTGTCCTGCTGTCACCTCTCATACTCCACTGCTTCGTTCTCTCTGATTGGCCCTGCATCCAACGTCCACTCTTGGGGTTCAGCTCAGCTTTAGAGCCTTTTTTGAGGTGATGAAGGTTTACCAACACGCAGCAGACTGGACTCAATAGATCGTCCTGTCTGGACCTGTTCAGCTGGCTCGGGAAAACGTCTGGCAGGAACGTCCCGCTGCGTTTTCAGTTCAACATCCTCAAGGCTCCATTGACCCCTTCTGGGTCAGGGTCTGGATCGTGCTTCTTGTTATTGACCTAATTATTGACATAATTTATGTGCATTTGTTTTATTTCAGCTCGGTGTGAGGTCTGAGTGCTAATGCTGTTTATGGTCACAATAGTTTCCCTCCTCTCCTCTGGTGCGTTTCACCGAGGGCGGGGTTTATCCCCCCTACCAGGAGAGGAAAGGTGAAGTGAAGATAACGTCACTGGAGTGGTCAACAACTCATTACAGTATGTTTCTGTACAGTACAGTTTATTATGTATAACTTCACGCACAACTTGTGCATGCGGTGAAATGAGTAGATGATGCATTTACATTTACTCACCGTCAGAATGATCTCTGTTTCTAGTGTGAGTAAAACGTTTTATGCAACGTCGACACAACTTCTTCAAAAGCTAAGAGCTAATTTAACTGGGCGAGCATGTTTCAAAGCACTGACTTCATCCTGTGATGATTAAACGCTGACCTACATGTTAGCGTACTTATGTGATCATGTGGGAGAGTTCAGCCTGTTACTGTGGCCTTAGTGAGCGTTTACCTGAATGAACACAGTGTGAAATTGTTTACCTTTATGACTTTACGGTTGTAATGACTCTGTACACACAGGCAAAATCTAATTACTGACCTCACTTATTAATACAGCTGCTAAAGACTCCACTGAGACAAATTAACAAAGATGCTCTTGTGTTAATTTGATCCTGCAGTCCGTCTTCCCTTCGTTCACTTTCCCACTCTCTTTAATATAATGGAGGAACTGTTGAAATCAATGGGGATTAAATGGTGCCAGTGTCTAAAGTGACCATCGAGGGGTCGCAGAGTTCACCGGCGCTGTAGCAGTGCCACCGCTGGACCGCTGCCACAGCAGTGCTGTGTGTCAGCTGCTGAAGCTGGGGTCTGATTTAGAGATTTCCAATACACCAGCAACACACTGTGCTATACTGAGAGCCTATTACAGCCATAACTCTGCATCAGCAGCCTTCAGGTTTCCAAGTGCAAACTGAGTAGGTGGAGTGTTGACTGTGGAGCTGAGCAGGACGAAAACCCAGCAGGACCAGGATATATTCAGATGTCTGACTGGTCACCAGCTAGAGCACCAAACACACACTCAGCTGAAGAGTGGAGGGAAACTAAACTTGGAGGCACCTGGAAATGACTTTAATAACAACTTCATGCAATTAGTGCATTAAAGACTGAGATTAAAAGAAAAGTATGGCCATCAGAATAATATGGTCTATCAAAGATGATAAAACTGCAAATTCAACAATTAAGAGGAGACGTTATGGCAAAGTATTTTTAGGAGAGGAGATCCACAGTGCTGGCTGGTGGACTGTTAGACTGTGGAGGAGGCTTGAACAGTCAGAAAGCAGTCATCTGTGGATTTCAGTGTGAATCCCTGGACTCATAAGAGTTATTTGACAATTTAAGGCAAATCAAGTTTATTCATCTTTCAAACGCAGAGGCAGTTTAAAATTAAGTCCAGGTGAAAAGGATATAAAGTGGATGGATGTGGGAGATTATTTCTGAGTCATTACTTTGACATATGGTTTTATTAAGCATTTAAATGTAAAATATCTCTAAATCACACACATGGATCCGTCTCCACGTTCTCCAAATCACAATCTATTATGACATAATGTGTTCTACTCACACGATTCCTTTCATGATCACACTCAGCCTGAATGAAACCTGCTAATGACCTCAGCCACAGAGCTCCTCAACTACTGCCAATGGCCCGCAGATGAAATGTGAGTTTTATGGATTATAAGCCTCAACGGAAATTGTAATGCATGAAATTAGTGATCTGGATCCAGGAATGAAATAAAGTAAAACCTCGGCCTCGACTGCTCCCTCCAAACTGTGTATAGTCACAACATTGAGACGAGAGTTCAAGCGCTTCCATAAACACGGCTGTTTGCTTTTGATCATAATTGATTTTTTTCTTTAATTAAAGGGCCCAAAAACTAAATGTGGACGCTCTTCAAACTGGTCCTGAATCAGTAGCAGGTTTGTAAACATTAAGTCACGGAAAGTCTTCAGGAACCACCTTTGATGAATAAAAGTAAACAAGAGATAATTAATATATAATAACTTTGATGCTAATTAAACCTGCATGAATGTAAAACACATTTAATTTCCTCTTGCGACTTAATTACTCTTCCTCCTCTCTAACTCTGTACCACAGTGGCGCTGAAGCCAATGGGGATTAGAATTAGGGGCTAAATTGACCGTCCAGAGTCCAGCGACTTCAGCAGAGGGCTCGCCGTGCCACTCCAGAGCTAGTGCCAGACCAATTAGAGGCGGAGAGGACAGTCGGTGCCTGACGTTGGGGAGGTTGCTTTGGTTTTAATTACACAGTAAAATGATCCTGAACGTCCCTTAAGAGAGGCTCTGCGGTGTCACGGTGTTAGAGCCTCGCTGGCCTATGAGCAGCACTTTATACCCAACAAGCCAAGGAGGAGGAGGAGGAGGAGGAGGAGGAGGAGGAGGAACCGAGGAGTTGCTGATTCTCCATTTAGACTTAATGGGTAAAGATGTCACCGAGGACACATTACACATTTGTTTTATCTACTTAACCTTTATTTAACTGGCTCGTCCTACCGAGATTAATGTCTTGTTCAAGGGAGACTGAATGAGGCCAAGAGAGCAGCACCAAGACAAGCAATAGAGCTGAAGACAGGCAATAAAGAAAAATGCACAACAGCAAAACTACACATCCCAGACCGAGATTTAAGTTTTCACACGAGGGACGGTCCAGTCCAGAGCCTCTGTGCTGACACCAGAACAGAACGTACCTGTGTGCAGAGCTGGTGCAGGTTGTTTATCAGTGAGGTGATGAACAGAAATTTCATCAAATCTTCATCCGTGATGAACAAGACTATTCTAAATCACTGAATGGACGATCGGCATGAGAGTTCTCGACTCTCCTGGAAGCTTTGTGGGTGTAATTATACCAAATATCAGATGTCATGTGGTCACAATGCTCCAATTATGAACCTCTGAACGTAACCTCACATCCTGTCTGACGGGAAATCTTCGATTTGTTCAGTACAACATCTCGATGTCTTAAACACCTCCTGCTAGCAATCAGAGTAACAACCCGCCACTTTCTCATTTCAGTCTCCATCGCCAGCCTCTGTTTGGATGCTGTCTCCATAGCAACCCGCAGGTCCATCCCGCTCCGACCGTTTATCTTGTGAATCGCCTGATGCTCATTCCTGAAAGCCTTTTCTCAGGCCTTTCAGCTCCAATCTCCCTCCACAGCCAATCCCCGAGCTCTGGCGACATTATTGCTAAGCCTCTCTCTTAATGCCTCAAAGAAGCTGGAATCAGAAGTACAGCAGCCATCGAGGGGCCGCTGTGACCTTCAAGGTCCCCTCAGAGAGCGGGGACGCCGTGAGGTTTTCACTTCACTGAATGAGCTGATTAGAAAACAAATGGTGGGATACAAGTTCTATTAGACGGTGCTTAGGAGGAGCCACATGAGGAGAGGCAGGAGAAGCATGCTAACAAGGGTTAATACCTTCATCTGGTACCAACACCATTATACCCACAGAGAGGGTGTTTCCACAGGTGCTCTTTAATGCTTGCATGTGTGGAAAAAGCTCTCACATCACAGATGATGATGTCTGAAGCCAGAAACGACACTAAAACACGAGTTTTGCTGGTTAAATGTGGGCTGAAAGACTCGGACAGCGTGTGCTGACTGCTCTGCAGGCGGCTGGTCAGAGGCCCAGATAATACAGACCTCTCACAGCTCCAGGTGTACCGCTGAACGGAGACCAGCAGAAACTGTGGCTTCATTTGAAAAAAGAATGTCTATAGACCAAGAAGAGGAAGACAGGCACATGAGAGAAATGACGAAGCAGTTTGACGTCACATTTGAACCGCCTGTTCACACCGACGAAGAAGCTCTCCGTGTCACCCACGAACATGCCTCTGCAGCCAGACGGCTCGAAAACAGCAACAAGACGAGACATTACAAATGTCACAACAAATGTCTGCCTCGTACACGGTACGACGGTGCCATACAATGAATTATTCAAAGTGCTGCTATTAAAAATTTTAATTAGCCTTCGCTGGAATGAGTCTTCCCACCGAGGGTAATCTGGGCAACCTTTGTTCAGACAGATGGCTGCAGGAAATTGCTGCTTACAGTTTGGGATTTCTACATTTTTAAGCATGTATGCAAAATGATTAACGTTAGAAAACACCAAGTCTGTGTCTGTGGAAGACTTTGTGGAGACTAATGCAGTTATTGGTTGGAAAGAAAAGTGTCGGGTCAGGTCATCCCTCCATCTGTCGCTCCAGATTTGGGAAAAGGCCAAGTGTAATATTTTGCAACTGTCAAGCCTCAGAATGCTGAGTCATGTTGACTCACCTCTTTCTCCGCCGCTGATCTGTTTTAATAGCTATTCAAAAAGCATAAACAGCCATTAGATTCAGCGTTTTAAGTAGCAGCTCTGCGAACAGTAAGCAACGTCTGCTGGTAAATCTCTGCACTGCGCTGTGTGTAATTAATATCTGCTCTTTGCCACACACACACACACCCGACCCATACAGTCTTATCTAAATGCAATAAAGCAATAAAGTCTGCATATTTACACATCCCACAGCTGATTAGATTCTGCTGAATTACTTTTATCGCATTCAATATATCTTGTTCTTTTTGTCCCTGGTCAGATCCAATTACCAAACACGTCTGGTCAAACAACCTTCACATGTCGTCTGCCATGAAAGCATTAAAGAGCTGCCGTTTTCCATCGGCGCAGAGTTAAAGGAAGTCCGTACCAAGCTTTAATATTCAGCATGTTCAAGCGTTCTGTCTGAGCTGCCATGTTTAAAATCCATATCCGCTTTATCAGGACCCAGATATGCTTTTACTCCGGCTATAAAAATCTGGATAAGGCACTGGAGGCATGATACTATCTGACAAAGCGATGCATGTAAATGTCATCCCATTTCCTGTTGGTTTTATATATTATCAGCTGTTTCAGACAAGCCATTACAGCTGATTCTCTGCAATTCCTCTCAGTTGTGCACAAAGTATCGGTCTGACTTCCTCCGTCGTGACAAATCTTTGTCTTCTTGGCCATGCAGACTGCAGACAGCTTCGCTGAGATGATTTCTTATGAGATGCAATAAAATGTGAGATGCAGGTCATGTTCGAGAGTTCGAATTAGATTATGTTTTGCAGCTAAGAGTCAAACTGGTTCAGATCAGCAACTTTCTGGGCAGCTTTTTGCTTATTATTTTCTCGTGGGAGGATGCATAAGGCATTTCACTTGGATGATTCTCAGTGCAGATAAACGACCCTTCTGACCAGCGTCAGCATGTGAGCACGAAACTGATGCTGCAACAAAGGAGATAAAAGGGGGGGCGCGTAAAGCAGTCACCATCGTGTCTCTGTGTCGTAAAGCAAACGCACAAACAACGCAGCCAGGTTAGCTGACGTAGGCACACACAAACACACACACATCGACCACATTCACCACACAATTAACAAAGCGTCCCAGCAGCGAGTCTCACGCAGCTTGTTAGACGCTAACAGCGACAGGCTCTCCATCTCGCTCGCTGGCCGCGGAGGACGAATCAAAGGCTATCCATCACGCAGACTCTTACAGTGAGCTGAGCTGTGCACAAATCAATATTGATGCGCTCTGATTTACACACAGACGCCACGTGAAATATCTATTGTGACGCCCATATCATAGCGATCGATAATCATTTCACTGAGTGACCCGCTCGGACGGAGACGAGGAGACGTCGAGCAGGAGACGAGCATCAAAGTCCAAACACGCAGGCAGCCGGCTGCTACCTCTGACGTCCTGCTTCAGTTATGTGGATGAAAGTGTTAGTGCTGATGGCGTTTTGATTAAAGCTCCCATGAATCCATCCCCATGTCTGCAGCCACGTTAGCAGCTCTGTGAGGCTCACAGTAAAGAAAAATGTTTATTAAAGTTGAGGTCTAAAATTTGTTTTCTCTGGCCAGAGGGCGATGTCACCATAAAGATCTTTGGTAAGCTATAAGCGAAGGGTTTATTACACAAACGTGCCCAGAGAGCACGTGGCTGCCTTTTCATCGTTTATGAGGATGAGGACGGCCTGAGCGGAGAGGTCGGCATGTTCACTCACTTGGGTGAGCAAAGATACGAAAAATAAGCTGGAGAGCTGCACAAAACACATTATCTGAACACTTAGGCATGAACTCCTTATCATATTCATGGGACTGCTTCTATTTTCTGTTGTGTTTTAACAAGCAAAACTCAGAATCTACAGCCGAGGCTGATGGGGGCGTCATTATGTTATATTACCAGTGTTAAAGGTCATTTTCAAAAACAAAAAGCATGAAAGTCTCCAAATGTCATGTCAATCCAAAGTGATCCTGTTAGCAAACAGCCACCAAGCTCCTGCTCAGATGGGAAAACTCCAGCAGGAAGCGGGCTGAGGAGCTCAACGAGCTCTGAGCAAAGACGAATAAATCATCAACATACAGCAACACAGAAACTCTTTCACACAAAATAAATTAAAAACTACGACTTGAAAGGTTGAAGGTCAGACTGCATCAGAGCTCAGTTCACTGTGTTTTCAAGGTTTCACTTGAGTCTAAACATCTTTATACAGAGTTGGCTTCTCCTTCAAAAGCATCTGAATTGAAAGTTAATGCCATAATCAGCATTTCATCGCAGTGTGGAAATGTCAGAGACGTTCACTGAACTCTGGAACCTCTGAGCTTTTCAGAAAGACACGTATACAGTCTGTTTTGATCATCTTGACTGAAACAAGCTGCAAAGTTTCAACAATTACAAGTATGAAGAAATATTTTCAATGTGTAGAAATCCCATACAGATGTGGTGGAAAGAAAGGAAGCAGGGAAGAAGCTGCACAGAGAGAGAGAAAGTGAGAGGAAGAGGAGGCTCAACATTAGGATGGATGATGAACTGCAGCACAGCGCACGCTGGAGAAAGAGACCGCGGAGACAAAACAACAAGAAAGACAACATGAGAGGAGGAAAAAAAGCTCAGTGATGGAGAGGGTGAATCAGCAGGATTTCAAGAGCCTGAAATAAAACCTGAGAAGTAAAAGAAGAACACAGCAGTGACAGATATGATGGGCGAGGACCAAGGAGCTTTCATCAAGCACCTCACGGCGGGGGATTTCCATCAGAGCTGCCAGTGTGTCGCCGCCATCAGGTCATCAATCTCCCCCTCTCTCTGCAAACCTCCCTCGGCCTGTTTCTACCCAGCTTCTCCTCTTCTGACGAATATCCCTCCCTCTTCCCTCCCTCCCCTGGTCTCTCTCTGGGTCATGTGAGCCTATAAACCCCTTCGGTTTGATGAGGCCTGATGCCGGATTGATTTTCAGATGGAGGGAGTTAATTTTAGATCGCCATCAGGGGGCCCCCATCCAGTCTGAGAGAGCACCAGAGAGCAGTAAACGACAGGGAGTGACGCTTATGTAGGCTGGTGGATCGTGGGGAGAGTTAATAATTTCTGATGGCTCCCATGGTGCAGCTGACCTCCCAGGATGCATCAGGATAAATGTGATTTGCTGCATGGTGACAATGATGTGCCACCTCTGAGAACGGGGCCAGAAGAAAAGAAGAAACACGAGTAATTCGCGCACTCGAGTGAGCCGAGGCCTCCAGCGGCTGGACGTGCAGGACGACGCGTCTGCTTTAGAGTCGCCTCAGCGGGACGAGGAGGTAAAGAACAATGCAGCTGGTGCAGTTATTAAGGCTGGTGTTTGCCTCAGATTGTTGAGGGAAAGCCCCAGAGCATGGTGGGAAATTACCAGCGATCCACCTGCCGAGTTCAGCCTGTGTCAGCACTCCAGTGCCTGATTGGTGCGTCCAGTTAGCTGGAGGAATCTATCAAGCAGCTGGAGCGTTCTGAGCTTTTCCCGCCGCGGCGTTCATCTTTTCGCATCATCTTCGGTTCATGGTTCCGCGCGATGGTTCTGTATCTGATGCCACATGTTCCTCAAGGCTTTTGTTCTGCAGTCTGTCAGCGTGGGAGCCCATTTTTTCTCTCTGTTGTTGATTTTAGTCAGGCAGGTAAATCAGTGCACTGTGGTTTCTTTGATTTGATTCCAGTCGTGAGTTGGAGTAGTTTGTCGTGTTGCCCGTCCTTCCTGAAGTCTTGGCCCATCCATTTTAAAACGCACTGTAAACTCTACAGTTAAACTCTGCCATCTGTCTCTGTGGCTGCGTGGGATCTGGACAAAACTTGTCTTTTTCATGTTGTGTCTTGTCCCTTTAGATGGATCATAACAACAGTCTTCATAGATTAGCACTGACAGCTTCAAAGCTCCTCACAATGAGCTCTTTTATCTACATAAGGAGCAGGTCCACTTTGTTGCACCGCCATGTTAAGTGGCAGCCATGTTTTGGTCCAATTCTCTTTCAAAAGAAAAAGAACTCAGCGCCTCCTGTCCAACGAAAAAACATTTCCAAACACCAGTGAGCTTCCAGTCATATTTTCCTTCAAGAACCACTTAACCAACGGTTGTAGGGGGGCGTAAGGAGTTAATCCATGTGTCACATTCAAGCCATCAATTACTGCTGTCGACACGTTGCTAACACCTGTGAATGAGGAATGATCCATCAACTGCTTCTGCTGCGACGCTGAAAACCCAGTAAGTCATTCCTCAGCCAATAATCGTATTACTGCTATTCATATAATTAATCATCATCTGTTAAAACCTGAGTGTGATTAGCTGATGGTGACGAGCTTGCTATTAAAGCTTGTGCTGAATAATAACAGTGGAAATCCAATAAAGCCAAAGTGGATGATTGGCGTTCCAATCACTCTTCCCGCCTTGGGCCACGGGGACATTAATCTCTTGGTTCACACTGTGGGATTTTAACAAGGGATTCCCAACATGGAGCTTGGGTAAAGGTCCCCCACGGAATAGTCTCTACACAGAGCACATCCTTTAATCCAAATCACCGGGAAGCAGCGGGAGGAAAAGTATTTACAACACGGGAGATCCCAGCAGGAATCAAACCTTTAACCGCGCTAATATCAATGCCATACACTGTTCATTCATCACTGGAGAAGACAGAAGCTTTCAACATGACCGGGGTATTACACATGGTACAAGTGTCAGTGGGATTGTGTGTGATTGCTGTCAGATACAGTACACTGATGTACTTCCATGGTACCGGTGCCCGCTAACGCCATCTGAAAAAAGCATTAGTAGTATTTTCCAATGAAGTTTTCTAACCTACTGTCAAACTGGCATTTTGTCAACATTTTAAAAAAATAAAATAAAATTTTCATTGGTCCACCTCTCAGTACTTTCTGGCTCTCCCACTCTGTCTGTGCTACTTTAAATAAACGGTTGCTGCACTTTTCAGCAAACACATCTCAAACTGGAGGAAACGGTGCGTTTGTTGGGGATTATTTTCAGCAGCAGATGAATCCACATTTGGTGCTGTGGTGAGTTTGTGGCAGCAGGACGGCGTGTGTGTGTGTGTGTGTGTGTGTGTGTGTGTGTGTGTGTGTGTGTGGGACTGAGTCAAAACAAACTACAGTGTGTGTTCATGGAGACGAAGGAACGTATGGCTCACTGATGTGTTTTTAATAGTTTTTGGACGACAGTGGAGCTCTGTGGCTCAGAGGAATCGCTTCATCAGAAGGACACACACCTCGCTGGGTTTGGTTTTCATTTAGAAAGCACCGACCTGAGAAGTCTGTGGGTTGAAGCTGCATTAAAATCATAATCAGAAGAAACATTTCACTATTGCTTTGAAACGTTTTTTCTCAGATTGATTTGACTTTTCCGTCAGTGGCTTGAAACCTGCCGCTCCTCGTGGTCAAACCTGACTTCGACCTGACTCCACCCCAACAGCAGCTGAGAGTGGCCTCCATTCAAACAGAAGGAGAAAAGTGTGAATGGCAGGCGCCAACTCTGGACTACGGATTGAGACTTTAAGAGTCTTACTGGCACCGCGCTTATCTCCAACCTAATCCAATTACAATAACCAACAGCCCAGTCATAAGGCTGTCAGGACTGTAAGCCTATTACAATAGATCCTGCTCCCTCAGATTGGTGGTGGTGGTGGTGGTGGTGGGGGGGGGGGGGGTTGGATGGGTGGGATAGGGAAAGAGCAATTGAGAAGAAGAGAAATTGGCTAATTGGCTTTGATGAGAGAGAGAATAGTATGAATGAGTCAGTAAGAAAGACAAACAGAAAGATGTGGACATGAGAAAAGAGGCAGGAACGCAGAGCCGAGCATCAATGCAGCTTTAGAGAAGTGAGAAAATGACTGGCAGGAATCATCCTGCCCCCCAAGCCACATTTAATTCAGGAGAGTCTGCTCTTCGCAGCTGTCGGCCATCGTTCCTCCACAGATCGAAATACTTGCATTTGAGGCTGCAGAGGTGGGGAGGCAGCTTCAGCTCCACTCTGCTGGTACCCACAGGTAATGAGCTGAAACTCATTACTGCGCCACTATTCCCTGCTGGCTCTGAGCATTGGATATACAACCAACGCTTGGTTTTGCATTTACTGCGGCGTCCCTCAGGGTTCAATTCTAGGTCCGCTTTCAGTTCATATTCTCCATCTCATGGCCAATTGTCAAATTTGTATTTCGGCCTTGGACAACAGTCCGCCTTTATTGAACTGTAGCTGTTAGCGCTTCGGGTTAAAACTGAAATCATTGGTCAATGAATTGACTGGTTAACAAACAGACAAAGAACTGGCAACAGATATTTGCTAAATAGTATTTTTTCAAACTCAAATGGGCAGAAACTATTGTTCATGACAGTAAAAATGCGTCAGGTTTTTGGTTTGATAGCCAGAAAAAAAAAAATTTGAACGTCAACTAATGCTATGGGAAGATGAAGGGCACATTTTCTACTTCATAGTCGCAGCTCTATTTTAATTGTTTTCTAACTCTGATTTCAGACACAGCTGTGAGTGGTGAATATCATGCCTGCTGTGCATCAGCACCAGTGAACTACACTTCTCCTAACAGCTTACTTATCTAAACATCTTCTTTTCCACTAAATGCTTCATATACACACATATATCAATCACAGAGAAGAAGCCAGACTTCAGTCAAACCACAAACTGCTCTGCACACATTTTCGGTCGGTATCACACAGAGTACTGAGGATCAATACAATGCCCTTGTGGATACCAAACATCAGATCCCTGGTTGGTTTTACATCCACTGGCATGTTCACCTCTAATATTCAGCTTCTCACTGTCGTCCTCTTTCCCCCGACGATGCGTTCAAGTCCTCTCAATGTGTTGTTACACGAATGCTCAGTGTAATGCCACGCAGACCTACAAATCAATCTGTGCCTTAAAACGCTCGATCATTTGCTTCACCTCTTGTGCACAGAATCATTTTTTAAGCTGCTTTGTACTGCTTGTTTTTTGTAAAACACACTGACAGTTTTCAGTAATAGAGTTCTATAAATAAACTGCAGCTGATGTGAGAGAAAGAGAACAAGGCAAAGGCAGATAGAGGAGGACTGAGTATGAGTGGCACAGACAGAGCGACAGCCAGCCCGACACACACACACACACACACACACACACACACACACACACACACACACTCGCTCTCTAATCCTGGTTGACAATCTTATCCCCAGACCTCTTATAGACCCTCCATCACACAGAAGTTACATCAGAAAGCTGTCAACCATCAACATACCAATTTCAGGGCAGGGATGCTCGCTCACACACACACACACACACACACACACACACACACACACACACACACACACACACACACACACACACACACACACACACACACACACACACACACTATAAACACACGCCACACAATGCATCAAAGCCTGGACACACTGACACAAACGCCACTACCTGAACACAAACACAGAGACACATTTACACACACACACACACACACACACACACACACACACACACACACACACACACACACACACACACACACACACACACACACACACACACACACACACACACACACACACACACACACACACACACACACACACACACACACACACACACACACACACGACTCACAGAGGCTAATAGCACGCAATCCAGCCTATCAAGGTCTCCCCACAGAGAAGAGCTGTCACTTCAAAGCGTCACATGTGATGAAGCTGTGTGGATGACAGCGCTTTCAGGAGGACGGCCCATCGTTCCCGCCGCCCGTTATTCTGAAACCCCAATCGTCCCAAAAGTGTCCCATTTGTCCGACAGCCTGTTATCCTGAAACAAAGGCCCGGCGCTCCAATAACTCTTACTCTCCCTGCGTTATTTACTTTCCCACTCGTATTCCAGGCAGACGCACCCTGCTCTGCCTCTGATTGGCTAGTGTCCATTGCCTGGTTAGGTTTAGATGGCTCAGAGCCAATCAGAGGCAGAGTGAGGATGGGTTCTTGCGAATAAGGGTGGGAAAGTCGATCACGCAGGGAGGGCGAGCGTGTATTTTCGGAGCAATGGGCTGTTGAGGTTTTGGAATAATGGGCCATCCAAACGATAGTATGGTACCCATTTCAGCACTCAAGGTATCCTGAAATAAACAGGTGTGAAGCTGCCCAATCCCATCCCATAATGCACTTGTGGATAGCCTGAGCCATTCTGTGTCATCTAGTTAATGACCTCTCTCAGCTCTGCAGGGATTCTGTGGATGTGATGCTGAGAGAAACAGGTTGGCTGTGATTTCTAGAAGCAGATCTTCACCCAAAGACAACTTGTTGGAATCCTTCAGTAATTACAGTTTTTACAAAAAGCTTTTGGTTGCTGTTGTTTTTGTCAGTCAGCAGATCAAAATCATCTCATTGAAGTGAACCAGACCGTGAACAACGTGCTAATACCGAGTACAGATGCAAAAATGTTTCTTAACTTCATGAATTTGTAGTTTTTCAGCCACTATATTTCTGTCTGTGGTGTCTGTGGTCGTGCATTCATTTTCTGTTTTTATTTTGCACGAGCTCTGGTGTCTCATGGGGACACTTTACGTCACATGCTTCAATTTTCATGCACAAGTAACATGAAAGTCCGATAATGTTAACAACGATTCAAGCAAGGCAAAGCCCAATTTTAGCTCATTTGTTTCTACTTTATAACTTCCTGCAAATTTTTAGCTGAAGTTAGCTAAGAAACCTGCATTAATTATCTTTGGCCACTTGGGGTCAGCGCAACAAATACAACATTGACAGACACTCGTTAGACATGTGGACTCCCAGCTGCAGGGACACAGAAGGTTTTTGGGCTCCTCATCAGCAGGCTGGGGCGTATTTCTCAGCACGGATACAAAAATCAGGCCAACGCTGGAAATGTCTGCCCTCCACATGCAGGTCTGGGATCTCTGCTGATAATTCACTTTTATTACAGTCCTCAGACACACCACTAAGCGTTACCTTCTACCTGTGAGGTAAACGATTTCCACTGCAGAACGTAACATTTTAAGGATTGCAGGTAACTCCAACACTTTATTGATGGCATCATAAAACTCATAAATTACAGTGACAGTGTTTTATAGACATTGAGCAGATCATTACATTTTGCTCTGTGTTTGGGAAGAGCAAATAAGCAGGATGTAGATTAAATTATGAGCTACTGTACAGAAATTAAAATGATGAGAAGCAGCGTTTGGTCTTCGATTAGCAGAAGTTTATTTCTCTGAACAGAAGCTTTGTGGCTGAATCAGCGCCTTTAATTCAGGCTGCATTCATTTGCTGTTTAATGAGGCTGCAATTAGAAGAAAGGTGAAAACTGAAAACTTCAAATTATCCGTATACGTGTGTCATTTTGGAAATGAGCTCTTTTTTGTACCCTGTGGAGTGCTGGGATCACCCAGTAATTAGGCATCCCGATAAGCTAAATCAATGCTAATGGTCTGAGTGATTGGTGAAATGAGCTGCAGTTATGAAGCGGGAGTTATGCAAAACCTCGGGGATGTCGACATTACAAAGCGGCTTTTTCTGGATTATTTTCTTTGCACTTTAACATGCCACACTTAGTTTTGCTCCAGAAGCAGTGAAACGTCCCCAAAGACATTTTCACATGCTCCACAGGTCAATCCAGGATGAATCCTTCGAAACCTTGAGAGGCAGAATTATTGTTTCCACAAACATGCTGGTTCGACCAACATGGCGGATAAATGACACTTTTCTGTCGTTACGTTGATGACTGCTTTTGCTCAGAAAATGATGAAGGCCAGTTGCTTCTGGGCGTGTCACAATGCAGCAGCACTGAACATGTGACCACATTAACCTGACGTTAATGAACTCCACCTTCCACCCTCCACTTGTTCTCTACGCATCCTGTCACCCCAGAATCGGTGCTCTGATGCTGGGACAGAGCCTGGTCCCTGGGTTGACAGTAATACTATCAAACTCACCTGAGCGTGAGGGTGCAACTACTAACTATTTTATTATCAATGAACCTGATTTTTAAGAATCTGTCTGAAAGTCCAGGAGCCCCCTGATGATGTCCTCCAATTGTCTGTTTTGTCCGACCAACAGTCCACAACCCAAAGATGATTAATTTACAATGACATAACAAAAAGAGAAAATCAGAAAACCCCTGGAACCAGAAAATGTTTGTTAGAATCGATTAATCGATCAGCGTGTGGAGCAGCTGGCTTCAACATGTCTGCTGTGTGGTGGGGATGAGGCCGGTTTTCTGGACCACACCAGTTTGTGTGGGAAAACCTGGCCAAAGTGTGAAAACACACCGAGCTAGCGATCCTAAACTGTCCGTCAGAGACGTCCGGTGGATCTGATGGTTATTCCAACATGGCGGGAACACACAAGGAAGAGTTGGAAGCAAAACTTGTGTTCTGATAAAATCTGTGCCTGCAAATCCCAACCAACTCAAACTGTGACTCACCCTAAAGCTCAGTCCAAAGTAAACTTCTGAGGCACAGACTGGACTGTTGAGACAACACGGGCGGATTTACAGCCGAATCCAGAGAATCACGTTTGTGTGTTTGTGTGTGTGTGTGTGTTGTGTAAAAAGTTCACTTCCTTCCTTGGAGCGTGTCCAAGCTTCCTATCGCTACAGTTTGGCTCTCGTCCCAGTCGGCCCAGTTTCCATCCCAACAACAGAACCGTGCGAGCATGAAAAAGTAGCATCAATTGGCTTTACTCTAAATTATTTCATTGCTTTATTTGCTGGACAGAAAAAAGGGACCTGTCTCCTGGCTCCACTGGAACCAATTGGCTAAAACATAAGCACCTTTTTTGTTATTGGAAGGGGGGCTGAGAGCTCATATTAAACTCTACGTTACCTCAGCTGCCCTCGGTCCCTTTGTCCAACACACACACACACACACACACACACACACACACACACACACACACACACACACACACACACACACACACACACACACACACACACACACACACACACACACTGGCCTGACTGTCAGCCATCAGCTGGGCAAAGTGCTGTAGGACATTTGTACACTGCAGGACAGATCTCTGCATACTGCGCCATGCAAGCACACACACTCTCACACACACACGCACGCACACGCACACACCCCCTGACACACACAGCTGAAGCGGAAGAGATAACAGCTAAAACGACTGCAGTGAAAAGGTAATCAGGTCTGCTCAGCCATGCAGAATGTGCGAGAGAACTTCAGTCGGAAAGTTTGCGGTCGCTGAGCTGAGCGTCCCTGATGGGAGGCGGAGGCCTGGACTTTAATCTGCCAAAAGTTTCGTGCATAAACTCTGACATCTGCACGCTAACTACTGAAAGTATAAAGCACCAGTGCTGAAACAGCTGGTTGACTTTCTTGGAATTTCGTTGAAGGTAATTCATCAAATAAAAATGTCAAACGTTGGTCGTGTTCAGGCGTAATCGGCAACTGCGAGACGTCAACTTGACAGCAGGAAACTGAACTTGATTATCTGTCA